>NW_004949109.1:4418820-4419433 GCF_000317375.1 Microtus ochrogaster | reverse complement strand
GCACACTCTGGAAGGGTCAGTGGGGAGCACACTCTGGAAGGGTCAGTGGTGTGTAAATGAGCACCACAAAGTCTACCACAAGGCCTTATTCCAACAATCCCACACCCAAGAACTCAGTTCACTTGCACAAGTGCAAACCAACTATGTCTAAATCTAAGTTATGGTATGAAGGAATGAGGCCAGTGCTTCATGAAATTTAACAATCCCTAGCACATACAGGAAGAGGAAAGAAAGTTACAGCAGAACTGTCCGTGATGTTGCATATATATAACAAGGATTGAACTTTACTTTGGTTATTTATTTCTTTTCTTCTATAGCAATGGTTCTCAACCTGGGCCAAGAACCCCTTGGGGGTCAAACTGAGCCTTTCAAGGGGTCGCCTAAGAACACTGGAAAATATATTTATATAATTGTTTATAACAGTAGCAAATTACAATTATGAAGCAGCAACAAAGATAATTTTGTGGTTGGGATCAGCACAACACGAGGAGCTGTATTAAAGGGCCGAGAGTTAAAGGTTGAGAACCACTGTCTATCATATATACACAAATTCTTTGGTCACACTTTTTTTTTCATCTGTAGGCCTTTTTTTTTTTTTTTTTTTTTTTTTTTT
>NW_004949109.1:4375480-4418720 GCF_000317375.1 Microtus ochrogaster | reverse complement strand
CTCGAACTCGCAGAGATCCGCCTGCCTCTGCCTCCCGAGTGCTGGGATTAAAGGCGTGCGCCACATCTGTAGGCCTTTTAATAGATGTAAATTATATTTTAGTAAAACAGGTGACACAGAAGGAAAACTTACAAACAGCAAGAGCGGGAAGCAAAGGAGAGGAAAGAATCAGAGAAGGAAGCTGAGGCAGAGGATGACAAGCTGCTGGGGTTACACCGTGGAAACAATGTTCCAAAAACTGAAACAGAATGGCTAAAGAAAGGGAAGAAAAACAAGTGAAGAGATTCTTGGTAGCTCTCTCAAAATAAAGCAAAAACATCAGATTTGACATAAATACAGTTATTTGGAAGGTATATTGTCTGATTCCCAAGCCAAAAATAATTTTTAGATGCTCTATAGACCCTGTTGGCCTATAATTTACTATGTATGCCCGTCTGCCTTCAAATTTATAGTGCTGCTCCTGCCTCTACCTCCCCAGTGCTGCGATTCTAGGCAGGTACAGCACACTAGGCTCAAAGTCAATATACAGCCACTTCGAAACGTCAGGGCCTCACAAGATGGCAGTCTGGGTTCAGAACAGGCTGGACAGGCAGCATTCCTCAGAAACTGTTTCTGCTTGCCAGGAAAAGTAGTTACTTTCTTATCCACTCCTATAGCCCCGCCCCCTCACCCAATCTCCAGAAAAGAGCATCTCGTTTTCTATTAACTCTAACAAGTCTCCAATAACTCAAGGACCTACACTGGTCACCTGGCTTAATCTTCCCTCCTCCCTCTGCAACATAACCCCTATATCAGGCAGGACTCTCCAAGCATTTTTGCTATCTTCTCTATTCCCATATCCCTGGCAACGGCCAGTCTGCTTCTCTCCCCACCTTTTCTCTCTGCTCCTCTCTCTGTCCCTGAGACATGGCAGACACCCCAGACGACTGGCTATTCTCCCCCTCACATCTACAGTAAACACCTTCCCCCTTAATCACAGAGCAGGCATTTAGGTGGCTTCTTTACTGAGCTCTTCACAAATGGTAACAGAAATCAGTAGAACCTACTTTCCTATTTTATCCCTGTCTTGTACTTTGAAAACATAATCATTTAATGTCAAAAGCAAGCAGCTAAAGTGTCCAAGCTTTCTCTGTATCATTTAGCAACTGCATCACCTCCACCCCAGGACACCATCTTTTCATTTTTAATTTAATTAGATTCGGTAACAGTGGGTTGGATTTCTTTTGTTTTGTAATCATTTTTCATTTGGTCATCTTATTCATTTAAGTTAATATACTGTGGGGTTCTTTCAATAGAGTATTAATTTATTGTGTGGGTGTGTGCTTTTTAACCTCAGATAGAAGGGATATTTAATATAGGGATGATGATGTCTGTATAAAATATAATTGTCTTGTGAAAATTGACTATAAAAATAAAACAAGTGTTTAAACTTTCTACTGGTTTATATTAATAGTTTTAGATATACTCTCCTTTGGGATTTTACATGGAACAAGGAGACTAAAATAGAAAAAAAATAACAGAAATTAGAAATCTTTCAAGAATTTAAACAGTAAGCTAAATGAAATTCTTGATGGAATTCTTTGAAAGAGCAGATGTCCTATTGTTTATGTCTCTTTAATCATTTGATCCCTAAGGGAGGGGTGAAAACCCAGCTAGAACCCCTTCAACTAAAGATATGAAATAGCTAACTTAAGAAAAGGCATAAAATTCTTCCTTCTATTTGCTTCACAAAATAACGGAAGGAAAGTTAAATTGGGTATATTGACACTGCCTGTAATCAGAGACCACAGAGGGGTTTGCCTTTAGCTTGAGATGAGCCTGCTGTATTGTGAGTTTCAAGCAGATCTGAGCTACACTTAGCAAGAAGTTACAGGGAGAGTTTAGAGTAATCACCAAAGTCTCCTTCAAAAATATATTGCAATTGTCTCCAACTAAGAAAAGAACAAGAAGCCTGTGGTCTTTCCCAACCCAAAGATTCCTAACTTCTCTCTTCACTCTGCCCAAATTGGTGAGATCTTAACTGGGGAGCCCAGGTACCCATAAGCCTTGGGTATATAACCGAAAGTTATTGTCACTGGACAATAAGTTTAATCTGTGGTCTAAGGAAATAATCAAGACTACCAGCACTGGATTGTGCCTGTCGTAAATGAGCCATAAATCCTGTATATGGGTGTATAACTCTGAACTGGTATTACACAAGTCATCAAAACGAATAAAGTCTCTCACTACAAGAAGCTACACCATACTAGGTTACTTAAGGCAGTGTACATTAGCATCCTGGCACACCCAGCCCTGCCCCTTGGGGACCTTGCAGTGTGATTCTGCGTGCAAGACAAGCATACCCTGTCCATTTAACTGGCAAAACTCCGCCTATTTCTACCTCTTCTTCCCTTTTCTCTCTGTATTTCTCTCCCTTCTCGTCCTCTGTTCCTGTCCCCAGAGGCTGGTCTCTCCCTTCCTGTCCCCCTTTTCTTTAAAAAAATTTCCCACATAGGCCTTGTTCTCCTGTGTGTCTCTCTCACCCGCTGTGTCTGCCTGGCCTGTCCATCTCTCACCCATCAAGGTCTCTCTCCTGCCGCATCACATCCGTGTACCCATAGTTGTGATTCATGACAGACAACAAATTAGTTTGCTAATAAGCATTGAAAAAGTGACAGGCAAGACTGTCAGCTGAAAACCCGAGGCTGGAATGAATACATAACTAAGGGGTAACAGTGACACAGGCACACGACACAGAAAGAAAAACACGCCAGAGGTCAGAAAAGAGTCGAGTCAGGTTTTCTCCATCACTGATGCATACATAAGAAAGGCAGAAAAAGGCAGAAAAGCATTGGTCGTGCTCAGAGCTATACACTTCGTTCTTGTTGAGGAGGGCGGTTTAATAGTTTAGAAGCTGAAGAAATTCCCCCCTTCATTATGGAGACAATAAAACAATCTATGGAAGGTTAAGTGACTTCAAGAACATTACAAAATTGCCTCCCAGGAATGATAGAATCAGACATGATTTTATGAACATTATTTCAGCAGCCATGTTAGAGAGAGAAGGTACCTAGAGCATGGCTGAGGAATGAGGGAAACAGGCTGGAGTGTGGTTTCACATGTCTGTGATTACGTAGATGCTTCAGCAATATGCTGAAGGGGGCGAGACGGAAAGGTCAACGTGGCACTGTCATCCTCTGTCCTGGGGACAGACTTTGCTGAGAGACACAATCCCTATCAGTAACACACACTGCCACTTGTGCCTGGGCTGACACTTGATGGAGAACAGCGACTCACCAACACCACTTCAATGACAGCTAATCTGATCAACTGTGAACGAGCAAAGAAATGCTCTGAAGAAAGTAAACTTCGCTGAATCCTATGTTCAGTGCTCTGTGTGAACTAACTAAGCGTCTCAGATTTTCCTAAGGTCTTCAGTCTCTTATTGTTACCCACATAATGGTTTAAGCTAGCATACAATGCTGAGGAGCGGCAGTGGGATCACGTGACTGCTGAAACAGACAAGGCTGGTGGTTTCTGAAAAGCCGCCTCATTACTCTATAGTTACACCTTATAATAACCAGGAACAGAATCACCCCAAGCTGAATCCATTGCACCTAACATAAAGGAGCATGACACAATACTTGTCCTCCTTGATGATCACCTCAATGGAGCTCTATTTTCCTCCCATGCAGCGTCTGGATCGATCATCCAAGAAATTATCTTAACACCTTCTGTGTCTGTATTTTCTAAAGCGGGTTGCATTGTGCGTCCACACCACCTGTCATGCCTATTATCTTGATTTTGGGCGGCTTTAAGCAGTTTATGTAAGTCGTTCCATCTAGTTTAATGGCACAATTTATTATTACGCTTTGCAGCATTATTTTGAACTGAAAGGTTAACATATTTTTCATACTGGTCTCAAGTTTAAGAACATCTCAAAGCGAGAAGAAAAGTTGCTTTTGTCCCTTTTCTTAAGTAGCACAGTTTCATCCCGAAAGTTTTACAGCGTGTCTCCTAGTGTGCTCAGACCACACAGGCGCTGAGAACGCCTCATCAAATAATAAACAGTGACAGCGGGCCAGCTCCGGGTGCAGGTGTGTGATGCAGAGGTCACCAGAACCTCTCAAAATGCCCCAGCAAGCTACTGTTCAGACTTGTCTCTCGCTAATTTCCCCTTATATGCCATCATTCCCAGGATCCAGTTAGAGCTCCTCCTCACACATTACACACCCTGGCCATACAATCTCATTCACGCTCTATCCCTTAATTTCTATGCTGCGTTGTTCTCAACTCTAACTTCTAGCCTAAGATCTACGTATTCCTATGCTCTTAGCTATTTCCATTTGGAAACTAACCTCAACGCACGCTCCAAACTGAACTCATCACCACCTCCCTAGACTCTGCTATTGGGAGATGTCTTCCCAGTTATAAGGTCTCTCCAATCATCTCACGTCAGGAGCCAGGTGAATGTCTTTTCCCACCTACAACAAAGCAGTCCTCAATTCTTGGCGATTTGACCACCAAAGACACACCTCCAATTTAGCTGCTTCTCTAATGAGACCATAGCCTCAACAGGTGTTATAGCATACATAACTCACCAGAAACACCCCAAACCACCCACTGTGCCTCCAAATTAGCAAACTCTCCTCTAGGTCACTGCATCTTAAAATGTAACTTAAAAACACCCTAAAGCAGTTTCCTATTGTCTATCAACACCCAAACGCTTTGTTCTTGCTTAATGTCCTTCAATTACAGGGCATTTCTTTATTGTGCCACCGATAGGTTAGGAAATGAACTCTCCCACACGGTGGGGAAGAGCTAGGATAACCTTGTAATCGCCAAGTTACCTGATTTCTATGTCCCTCAGCCTGTGAAGTGGGAATATGAACAGCTATCTCAGAGCAGCTGTTATTCAAGGAAGAGCAAAAAATGCAATGTTTGACATAGTATCGGATGCATGGGTTACATAGTAAATGTTCGATACTGTGATTATTGCTTTAGGTAATTTCTCGTTTTTCTCACAGCACACTGAAGGTTAGCCACAGCAGGCACCTTTCATTTCCTCTTCTTCCTCTTCCTATCCAGTCCCTCTCCCTGCAGGCTCCCCACCCTCTCACATCTTAGGTCTCCTCTGGTACCTAAACCTTTTGTCCTCTGCATCCTGCTAGGTGTCCACACTATTTTGCTTGCCACAGCAGTAGTTCTACTTTCTGTAAATTCCTCCCTTTTCCCTGCTGTGTTCATGAGAGCAAGGGTGGCCCTCGTGCTCCCGACCACACCATGAAGAGTGGACAGACATTTCTCACAGCTCCAGAAGGGCTCCTTTGCAAACTGCGGAAGTTAGGAAAGCAGCCACCGGACCCTACCTCCACCCCCACCCCCAGCTATCTCTGAAAAAAGGTTTGGAAAAGGCTGCCAAGAACAAAGGCAGCGATCAAACAGCCGCAGGAAGCACAGTTTTAAGCAAAGTCGGGGCTTTACAAACATTTTCAGGGTCTTTTCTACAGTACTGTGCATTGTGAATCTCCAAAATTCGCGGCGGGAATATCTCTTTAAAACACCTGCCAACAGGAGTCTGCCGAGACAGACATATCTTGACAAAGGCGGCTTGGGAAGTTTTTGCAGCTCCTGAACTCTCCAGTAAGCTGGAGAAGCAGACAAAAACATCCCCGGAGCATGCAGTTTTGAGGTTAGAAATCTCTGAAGACAAAATTGAAACCTAGAAAGAATCAGATATAATTCAACAAGGCTCCTTCTTTTACAGATAGGGAAATTGAGGCCTTGAAGGGCACAGCAAACCGGCCTACAGCCACACTGTAACTACAGACAGGAAGAGCCAAACAAACCCCAGGTGCGCTTCTGGACTTGGTGTCTTTAAGTATAATGTGTGTGGCGCCCTGGGTTCGCCAAATGTTCACATTTCGAATTTTATTTTGAAGCCCTGTGAAAGTTCCTGTTAGTCTTCTGGGTAACTTGTCCTCTTAGGCCTAGAGTTTATTGCTCCCAAGTCTTCTCTTCCTCCTACAACACACTTTCCTTGTAAGCCTGGGCAGTTCGGGCTTGACTAGGAGCGATCGAGAGGACCTCTCCCTCTTTCCTCGCTCCCTTTGGACTTGTAGTGTAAACTTTTTTTCACGTAAACCAACCAACTCTGTACATTTTCAGGCCTTCGTCTGAATCCCCGAGGACTCCCCGCCGCCCCGCTCCCTGGACTCCACTGCTCGCCCTATTCCTCTGTAAGAGGACCCTGCGGTTGATCTTCACCTGGGACTGCCATGAGGCAGCTGAGAGGAGTCCTGAGCTTTCGAGATCGCGTTAGGGTCAGGTCCGTTGAGAGGATAACGCACTATCGGAGAGATCTCTCCCAACCGGTCCCCACAACTATAGCACACGGCAGGGGAAGGCCAGATGCGCTCCCGGGGCTCGCGGAACTAAGGCGCCGCGGAATCGATTTCCAGGGGAGTCCTACCGCGGAGCACACGTGGTCGGAACCATTTCTGCCGACTTCGGGAGGTGAGTGCTAGCTGAGAACACTTGGTGTGGACGCAGTAATGGCATTTAAGGGTTTTTCCTTTTAACTATTATTACCGATAAAGTGAGAAATTAAAGTTGCAGATGTTTTATAATCTTTTCTAGTTACCCGAAGGACACGGAGTTTCCCCCTCCGGAGTTAGCGGTGTTCGAGTCCGGGAGCAACATGGCGGCGCCCATGAGGGGCTAGTTTGGAGACTAACTAGTGTTTGGTACGGCTGTCTTGCCCGACTTTGACCGAGTAAAGTTTTCCCCCAAGTACTCACGTTAAAGAATTGTCTTCTAACAGGCTGACACCGCCATCCGCTCGCGACCCCACTAAGGAGCAGAGTCCTGAGTCCTGACCAAGATGAGTAACATCTACATCCAGGAGCCGCCCACGAATGGGAAGGTGAGAACTTCTCCACCATACCTGGATACCCCAATTGAGAGCTTCCTGATTTAGAGAGGGGAGGGAGGGGCGGGTGTCGGGTGTCATAGAGTTGGAAAGACCAACGGACATCCGTCCACATTGATTCTGGACAGTGTTGCGTCTACGTTTATTTACGTTGACACGTCTCAGCATATTCATGAAAGCATTCTTGAGCAGCTTCACTATTGGCAAGTCTTTTGGCCCATTAACTTCCTTGACCCAGCTCTGTGGGCGCCTTCTAGTGTCTGTTGTTTATAAAAGACTTACGCTAGGATTGTTCAATTTTGTTGTTGTTTAACTTGTGGGATCATGCTTATTAAATGCCTGCCAAGCACCACACGTTCTACTAGGTGCTGGTGATACAAAAGTTGGTACACAGTTATCTAGTTGTCACCCTGACAGAACAAATAGCTTAGTTTGGGATTTGGCTAGCTCAGGAAAATCTGCCTCACAAGGTCTCATCATGTAGTAGTCAACGCTGGCTGCTAATTTCCTAACTTGTCTCGGCCTCCTGAGTGACTGATTGCATGACATGCATCACCACACCTGGCTTTGGTAGGTGAGGTTCTTGAAGAGAAGATTATATTGCCATGGCAGTTTGATGGAGTGAAAAAGTGAAAATGATAGGAAAAAAACATCTTGGAGGAGATATCTTTGAGATAATTGTCAAAAGCAGCAGGACAATGTGGACTATTGCCACATTGAAATGGGAAAGGATTCTCTGATAGGTTTTATGATCAAGCTTTATTTCTTGATAGTGTCCATCTCAATTAATAAATAGTGACAGAGAGCAAATAGACTGAGCATTCTGCCATGCAGACCCTTCACATTGCTGAACATTTGCAGCACACATATGCTATTTTCCTGTTCAAATGTCACTATTAACAAAGAGGCCTGTCAAACAGCAAATCTCAGTGATGCCCTCGGTCTCAGCACTTTCTGGCCCTCAGGGTATAGTTTTTAATAGTATCTTCCTGATTCCTCTTCAAGCTGATGAGGGAGAGGGACTTGATCGGGGGAGGGGGAGGGAAATGGGAGGCGGTGGTGGGGAGGAGGCAGAAATCCTTAATTAAATAAATAAATTTAAAAAAAAGAAAAAAACAGAAAAAAATTTGAATGATCTCATTAATAGAAAAGTTTAAAAGGATCTATTTGGAAAAAAAATAGTGTTTGAGCATCTTTTAAATTAGGTAATTTAGTAAGCTTCCCAGATAAGTCTGATTCTTTGTTATGTAATACTCAGTGTAGTATTTACTCAGTGTTATCTGTTTTTCTATAAATATGATTTGGCCTCTACTCCAGTGAAATTAGGAATAAATTTCAATCAAAAATATTTTGCCTGTAATCACTGAAATCCAATAAACTTGTTATACAATTTAAAAAAAAAGAATACAAACAATATAGAGACAGAATATGAGCATCTAGAAAAATGCTTGGTGCATAGGGGATGGAGTTCAAATACTGTGAAAGAAAGGATGGCTCGGCAGATGAGCTGATGCTGTGTTCTTTAGCTTCTGAGAGGCACTGCACACAGGTGAGGGTGAGGTTAAACTGTTGTGAGTCTCAGGCACATTTAGGTGTTCTACTCTTATACGCTAAGTACTTTTTTAAGAAAAGAAATATAACAGGTTATCATATAAGTCCTTGTCTGTCCTGGAACTGGTTGTTTACTTTAGGGAAAGATTTGACATGATCTTAGAGAAAAAGCACTTCTAAACAAGAGATAATTCATTTAACAAATATTTTTAAAACTTGTGTATGTATAAGCATGTGTGCGATGTATGTGTGTGTTCAGACTTTCACACATGCAGATGCCACATCACACTTGTGAAGGTTCAGGTATATCCTAGCTGATGGTCCTCATATTCCACCTACTTTGAGGCTGCATCTCTTTTCTCTGTTGTTTGATGCTGCATATGCCAGTCTGTGAGCATTGGAGGTTCTCTTGTCTCTGTTCTTCAGCTCACTATAAGAGCATTGGGATTAAAGACATAGAGCAGCTGGCTTCTCTGTGAGATCTGGGCATTTGAACTCAGGTCCTCGGGCTTGTATGCAATTTAC
Organism: Microtus ochrogaster; assembly: GCF_000317375.1. Taxonomy (NCBI): domain Eukaryota; kingdom Metazoa; phylum Chordata; class Mammalia; order Rodentia; family Cricetidae; genus Microtus; species Microtus ochrogaster. The sequence goes on along the minus strand of NW_004949109.1, from coordinate 4,409,734 downwards.
CCACTGAACTATTTCCCCAACCCAACATTTTTTTCCCCCTGGAAAACACATGCAAGGTTTTATGTTAGGTTTTAAAGATGGGCTGGGAGAATATCCATCATTTTATTGTTGAGTCAGTTGAGTGAACTGTGTGTTGACTGATGCTTTTGTCCCACCAGGTCCCACAGCTGTTTAGTTCCAAATAAACACACAGAGGTCTACATTAATCATAAACTGGTTGGCCTTGTAGCTCAGCCTTCTTATTAATTAATTCTTACATCTTACATTAACTCATTATTCTTGTCTGTGTTAGCCATGTGCCTTGGTACCTTTTTTGTTGAGGCAGTCACATCTTGCATCCTCTGTGTCTGGGTGACAACTGCAGACTGAGTCTTTCCTCTTCCCAGAATTCTCATTGCCACGCCTCTACTTCCTTCCTGGTCACTGTTACCCCACCTATACTTCCTGCCTGGCTACTGGCCAATCAGCATTTTATTAAAAATAATACAAGTGACAGAATAAAAGACCATTGTCCCACAACAACTGTGTATTGATAAAATAATTGTGTGAATAAAAATACTGCTACAAATTATGATGAATATGAGTTTTCTTCTGAGTAGAAATAGGCCAAAGGAGAACATAAGACATAGTCTCCAGCTTGTTTAGAGCCTCTTCTCTAATGGCACTTTAGGCACTGAAGGAACGTAGTTGGATTCAGAATCAGTAGCAAGCAGGGTATCACACAAGAAGAAGTTGATGTGTGACACCGACTCATCTCTGAATGCCATCATGGCTAAAGGAGGAAAAAGCCATTATTAATTTAGTAGCTTATTAGTGAAAGGTTTTAAGATGTGCAATGTGTTTCAACCACACTTTTTCCCCCTAGGTATAAGTTTTCAGCAGAAAAAAAAAGAATATAGTCATGGCTAGTGTTTTTTGATTACTTGTGTGCAGCTGTTCTGTATAATAATAATAATAATATGTTAATATAATAATATGTAATAATATATAATATAATATAATAATAGCTATCTGTATAATAGCTCATTTCATCCTCACAACAAATCTATGGGGCTAGTATGTCTGTTTTGATAGAAGGAAACTGGTCAATATCATGTCCCAAAAGTCCAAGCTAGTAGGTTGAAGATTCAACTTTGAAGTTGAGCAGCTTGACACAGTGTGTGGAGGGAAGGCTAATGTATGTTACTTTATTCTCAGAGGTGGTTACTAAACTAGTGAAGGTGTATTTTGGGCCTGGACCACTATTCCTGGGGTACTAGGATAAAATATGCATCAATTTGTATTATCTTCTCTTTGTTTAATTATGTGTGTGTGTGTATAACTTATGTATGTATGTATGTATGTATGTATGTATGTGTGTGTATATAGATTGATTCCCAGAACCCACAGTAAAAACACACATGCACATACACAAAGTCCAGGTACTTGTCAGTCAGTTTTTTAATAGTATGTTGCAATTTTCAATGATTAGTTATATGGATTTATGGTACCTACATTAACTAAGTCAGCCTTAAAAACTTCATTTTAAAGATAATAATAATGTAATAATTTAGCCTGGTGTTGTGGGAATTCAGTCCACCAATAGATTTGGGGTACCGGCTGGAGGGCGTGGCCTCTTGTCTGTGATTGTGATTTCTTATAAAAGGAAAGAGGGAGGTGTTCGCTATCTCTCTTGCTCTCACGCTGACTTGAATGGTGAAACTGAAGCATGTGGCTTGCTATTGGTGCTTTTCCCCTCGGGCAGAACAACTGCAGCGGTGTCTAACCTGCTCTGTATCAGTGAGTGCTCACCCCTATTATATATCTAAATAAATTTTTTCAACCTCTCCCTGACTCCCGTGGATTCTCGCTGCATGGTGTAGCACACCTTTAATCCAGCACTTGGGAGGCAGAAGCAGGCTGATCTCTGAGTGCAGGGCCACCCTGGTCTACAAAGCAAGTTAAGGACTACACAAAGAATCCCTGTCTTGAAAACAAACAAACAAAAAATGTAAAAACTTGCTGGTTTGTGGTGGTACGTCCTTTTAATATCAGCACTCAGAAGGTAGAAGCAGGTGGACTTCTGTATGTTCAAGACTGTCTGGTCCACAAAGAAAGTCCCAGTGAGACCCTGTATCAAACAAACAAACAAAAAACCCAAAATAAGTACAATGTAAAAATGTAAGCAAACTGTAATAAAATGGTAGCGTTTAAGCACAGGAAGTCTGTCAGATAATTAGAATTTATGAAGATTGTTGAGATTACCTATTTCAACTTATTGTTACAAATGAACTTGATATTAAATATTTGTTCTGTCTTGAAATATTTGTCCCTAAGATTATAAAAGCATTGTTTATTCTCTTACTGAGCTTTTAAAAACATTATAGAACAAAATATAGAGAACAGGAAGACAGACGTCTTTAATTTCAAAGAAATATAACTGATGAGAGAAATTGGACATAACAAAGCCCATTTTGTATGGTTCCGTTTTTATGAAATGTTCATTTGGCAATGTCCATACAGACAGAACAAAAATTAATGTTTGCCAAAGGATGAGGGTGGGGGAAATAGAGAGGGGCTGAAAATGGGTCAAGGTTTCAGCGCATTCTAGGGTAATGAAATGTTTTAGAAATAGTGGCAGTGGCTTCCAAACTCTGAGTGTACCAAAAGCTAGTGAACTCTTTAACAGGGTAAAATTATTGATTAGTAGATTATCTCAATAAATATTATTTTTGCTGTTTTTTACAAAATAAAATCAGAATTATTTTTAAATATGGCCTTTGAAACATCACAGAATTCTTTAAAAGGTGACTAAGAAAAGAAGTCTAGGTTCCTCCTAACAATAGTGCTTCATTTCAGAGATACAAGTTGTAATGAAGTAGGTCAGGACGTGATGTTCATCAGGACTAATGGAAAGTTGGGAGAGAGTGCTTAATGTCATTTCAGGTTCATTTTGAGAAAGAGGGAGTAATCTAACTTTAGTTTGTATCACACACACACACACAAACACACACACACAGAGAAAGAGAGAGAATAAAAAATGTGATAAAGGAAAAAAATTGAGACAGGATCTCATTTTGTAGCCTTGACTGACCAAGGGCTTGCTATATAGAGGCTGGCCTAGAACTAACTCATAGAGATCTGCCTGTGTCTGCCTCCTGAGTGCTAAAGGCACATGCTGTTTCTTTATGTGTTAAGGAACCCATTAAACATCTACCATAGTGTAGATATTTTCACTTTTCCCATTTTCACAGGCCATGAGGGTAGTTGTAAAAGACCTGTGTGTTGCCCAAACGATGCAATGCATTCATCAGTGTTTGTAATTTATGATAGCATTTCCCAGGCTTCTGAAACAAAGTGGTCACAAATTGTACTAGGTTGGGGCAGGGAGGGGTAGGGCAGTTAGATGTTCTTCTCACTTTGTTGTTGCTTATTCAGTTTACCAACCCTAGGGCATCCTTAAAAGCCAGGGCTCTCCTGGATGGTTTTTAAACTCCCCTCATTTCTAAACTGTGCTTGCGACAAGGCCAAGGAGCTTTAGGAAACAGGGACTGTGACTTATATCATGGGGACAGTCTCCTCGTGAGGATCAGTTTAGTTCCAGTTATCTTGCAGTGTTTCTTTGAAAGAAAGGTTCTTTGTGGTGACCACAGGTTATTGATATGAATAACTTCTTCTACAATTGGGGTGGGAAAGAAAAATTGATACTGGAGAGATTAGACTCCAGCTGTGCCATGCTGGTCACTTAGGTACTAATGTTCTTTTTGGTTATTTGTAGTTATTAAGCCAGTTGTTGAATAAGCTGTTTCATCCTCCAGGCTTAGCAGAGGTTTTGGTTGTTATAAAGCAACTAGTTCCACCAAAGAGAAACTGCTGCTATGAACCAATAAAAAAGGAGATGATTATATATACATACTTATATATGTTATAGAGATGCTGACTTTTAAGACATAACCGTTTTAGCAAGTCACTATCAGACTTTAATTAAGAATATTCCTTTGGGCTAGGACTCTAGCTAAGTTGGTAGAATACTTGCCTAGCATGCACAAGGCACTGACTTGCATCTCCAGCACTGCATAGTGACACATACCCCCGTGCAAGTACTTTGGGAGATAGAGGCAGGAAGATCAAGGAGTTCAAGGTGAGTTTGAGGCAAGTCTGGACTACAAAGCTCTAAGACTTTGGCTGAAAAAACAAGCAAACAAAAAATCATTAAGGAACAGGAGAGTGCAGATTTATAACTGTTTCTCATTGCTTTATTTCCAATAAAATTGGTTAGCAAATTATGAAATCAAGAAGTTAATGAATCCATTATCACTGCTCAGTTGATAAAGTACTTGATGGGTAAACATGAAGTGCGCCTGAATTCCCAATATCTTTGAGAAAAGTTGGGCATTGTGGCCTGTATCCGAAACCTCAGACCAGGATCAGGAAGGTAGCAGAGACAGGTGATCTCTCAACTTGCTCTCAAGCCAGTCTCGTTGAGTGGCGAGCTCCAGGGTCAGCAGAAGAGCTGTATCAAAAAGTTAAGACAAAGAGCTGTTGAGAAAGGCACTCAATGTTGACCTCTGGCCTCTGTGTGCACACACATGTATGTTCACTTGCACACATGCATAGACAGAATATTTATTTCCAAACTAGAACTGGCATGATTTTAATATAAAAGTAGGCTTCAAGAATAATTTCAAATGAATGACTGTAAAATTGTCTAAGACTGTCATAATTCAATGGATTCATTAACTTCTTGATTTCATAATTTGCTAACCAATTTTATTGGAAATAAAGCAATGAGAAACAGTTATAAGTCTGCACTCTTTGTTTTTATATGAATGAAGCTTGTCTTCTGTGATTAGAAAAAATAAGTGCTTTTTTTTCTTTAGATTTTTTTTTGAAAACGGTGTATTGAATCATCTAATGATGATTGGGCTGTAATGAATGTTTGAAGTTTGTTCAGTATAACAACAAAACCCTAGCAGAGTTTGTAAGATTTCTTCTAAAATTGAAAACTCATTAGTTAGTGTTGCAAGTCGCCTAGCCAATTATCAAGCAAAATAAATACTTAATATGATATCATATTCTTTTTATAGGTTTTATTGAAAACTACAGCTGGAGATATTGACATAGAGTTGTGGTCAAAAGAAGCTCCAAAGGCATGCAGAAATTTCGTTCAGCTTTGTTTGGAAGGTCAGTATTGCCTTCATTATCATTTTGAGGAGAAACCTGTCTTAGTTTACAGATAATGGCAGTGATTGGACATTCTGGCCTGCTCATGTAATCCCAGCACTTGGGAGATTGATTCGGAAACATTTCTAGTTTCAGACTAGCCTGGGCAACACAGTGAGACTCTCTAAGTAAATAAAACCCCGGATGGATGAGCTCTTTTTAGAAAGCGAAAAGAATAAAATACAATGTGTTTTTCACATTGAGGTCTGATGTTGGCCACATGATGTTGAGCAGTGTATAAGGAAACAGACTGCGGGGATAGTTCAGCTTTCTTCCAGGTAAACTGTAAATTGTTATACTTTTAACAGACACAAATCATGCCTGATACTGATCTCCTCTGCTAATTGCCACTCACTTTTTCTTTCATTCTTTAAATATGAATATACCGTGAGCTTGCCTCTCATTCTGTGCTATTTTTTCCACTCTTGTTTTATCTCTGTACAAATGACTGTTAGGTTCAGAACTCCATCCATTTCTTCCTGCTTGTGCCTAATTGATCTGATGGTGTAATGATCCTTCTCTACTGGAAACTTCTGTTAGCTACCACTAGACCAAATTTCAACTTCTTCCCCAGATGGCCTGCACTTTCGTCTCCATGACTGGATTTGCCTCCTCTCTGGTCCTCCCTCTCATTTCTTTGTCTTCTCTGTGCACATAATATTTGAAATTTTAGGAACTTGGCTTCCTAGCTTTCCATCATTTTCCATTCCACTGATCATGTGCCTTCAGCCAGTCATTCTGTATTTCCTGAACATTCTCTATTTCCTCTGCACATCCTTATACTAGCTTTCTTCTAGTTCTCTCTCTCTTCCTCTCTCGGATTCTTTCTCACCCTGTTTGCATTTAAGTATAACTGTTTTATTATTTTGTTTGCAGTCTTTTTTTTCCCACAAAGCTTACAACCTGGCCTTCACCAATTTGTTATCAATTGAAGTCATAACATGATGATTTTTCTTTGTAAGAAACTTGGCAAAATTTTATATTCCCTTGAGTATTTTTGTTCATGGATATTTGTGTATGCAGGTATACATCCCATGCACTCTTTACAGTTTCTGGTTGGCTTCTAGAATGCATTATATATGATTTAAAATACCTCCAGTGGTGGCAAGTCAGTGTTTTCCAGTTATACCTCGTTTTTAGACACAGTGTTATTCATGGTGTCAGAAAAAATATTTTTGGAGAGAAACAAGGTACTTAGGAATCCACAGTATCCTGTTGTCTAATATAGACAAAGCTCTCCAAATAGAAATTAGACAAATATAACACCGCAGGGAGAATATTAAAGAAATAATAATAAAAGAATCCAGTCCCACAGGACAGACAAAGGAAATATGTCTGCAAAGATCATTATTAATAATTGCTATGGCAGGCAGGAAGGAAATCAAATCAGACAGGTAGTTTAGTTAGAAAGGCCTCGGATAACTGTCAACAAAGCTAAGAAACGAGAGACAGAGAAGCCTGACTTCTGGTAATAAGTTTAAAGAAGTCAAAAGCTCAAATTTTACAGGAGAGTGAAATTACAAAAACACTAGAAAGAATGAATGGTAAATTGCAACTCAGGACCAGGTGAATGAAGAAACAGAAAGTATCTGGATAGAGTACGACATTGAAATAAACATGAGGTTCAGCCGGGTGCTGCCAAAGCTCACTTGCATCAAAAAAGAATTATTCTCCCATTTATTTATAAGAAGACCAGGAGATATAAATAAAAGATGGAAAAATCATAGAAATAACCAGAAGAGTTTTCTTAATGAAACAGGCAAGAATTTAATGGGATTATTGTTGGGAAGGTTAACTAAAAACCTGAGAAGACTAATTTTCAAAAAAGATACTCCTGGCAAGAGAGGTGGCTCAGCAGTCAAGAAGCACTGGCTGCTCTTCCAGAAGCCCTGAGTTCAATTCCAAGCACCTACATGGCAACTCACAACTGTCTATAACTCCACTTCCAGGAGATCCAGTGTCCTCTTTGGCCTTTAGGGTCACAAGGCATGAATGTAGTATGTAGACATACATGCAGGCAAATCACACACACACACACACACACACACACACATTTCTTAAATGAGTAAACTAATGCAGAGAACTTCATTTAATCCTTTGAATGTATGATTCAAAGAAGTTAGGATGTTTTTGAGTCTTGTAATGCACCTTTCAAACAACAATAGCAATGAGTAGTTCACAGAATTCAAAGAAAATGAATGAAAGCCTGGGAGGGAGGAAGGGAGGGAAGGAGAGAAGGAGGGAGGGAGACAGAGAGGCAGGGAGGGAGGGAGGGAACTCCCATGTGGCCCTTGATGAAAAAAGCTTTCCTGTTGAAAGATGGTCACATTCTGCAGAACTCAAAGATCTGTAATTACGATTTAACCTTGAACTTTGAGGTCTTTCCTGTATAGTTAGGAGAAACATCTAAATAAAAATAAGTTTTGAAAGTTGCCAGTCTAAAATATGATATGAAGCTGTTACAAAGAAAGACAAGAAACAAAGCAAAAGGAAACTAATTTTCAGTTTCCATAGGGGATACCCTGTAACTCAATGGGTGCCGGCTTCTGTCTTATCTAAGTGAACTTTTTTCCTTTTTAATGATTCTAGTTCCAGAGAATAAAGTCTATGGGAGACCATATTTTATCTCTGCTGCATATTTATATCTATAAATATATTTATAATATAGTAATGTATTTAAATTCTATATTGATTTTCCTAAAGTCAGTTAACAAAATAAATGACTATTCAATTGAACTAAAACACATAATGCTATTTGTTTCATTTATTGAACAATTTTTTTGAGGACAGTGCTAGAACTATGATCGGTTAGTAACTCTAGTGTCTGTAGGTTTGTATACTTTTGTGTATTAGTATGTTAATTTTCTATTAGGAGAAGAGGAAGAGGCAAGCAATGAGCTGTTCTTCTCTACCAAGGCTTCTCAGCTTCAGCACGGTGGGCATTTGGGATGGAAACAAGCCTTTGAGTTTTAGGATGCTTATCCATATTCTTGCTGTCTTGTATTCCAGTAGTACTTCCCCAACCCAAAATATTTTAAAATGTTGATAAATGTCTCCTAGGATACAGAATTGTTGCTTCCCTCTCTCCCCAGTTGAGAGCCATTGATGTGTATTAAACTTATGTTTCTCACAGTAATCCAGACTGTGAGAAAATTCTAGAGAGAAAACAAAAACTAAAGCACCATTGTTTCTGTAGAGACATATAGAAATTTGAAGATTGAATGTTTTATAAGAAGTAGTGAGGAAGGACTTTGGTCTAAAAGTGTACTTAGCATTCTGGAAATTAAATCTGTGGCTCTGTTTGTATAGTAACTATGACAACAAAGTCATGCGAGTTTTCAAAATTAATGTGTTAATTGTTTTTCAGCCTACTATGACAACACCGTTTTTCATAGAGTTGTACCTGGTTTCATAGTCCAAGGTGGAGATCCCACAGGCACCGGAACCGGGGGAGAGTCCATCTATGGAGCCCCATTTAAGGTCAGATCAATTTACTGTATTCTAGGTCAGCTTGGAATGCTTCTCTGAAAGTGAAGTGTTCCTCAAGAAAACATCTCATGTAGTATACAAAATCATTGGCGTTAGAGTTACTCGGCGATAAGAACAAATATTACCTACCAAGCATTTTTCTGATTTGTTTTATGGCAAATTTTTGACCTAGATTAAATTAAGGTAGAACTAAAAATTGCAGAGGGAGGGAGGGAGGGAGGGAGAGAGAGAAGTACTGTTCAGAAAGAAATCCATATGGCATGTTTCCTGATGTTTTGCTGTGTCTGATCTCAGCAGCCACTTTTTAGAACATTGCATATGCTATTTTAGATTAAAATAATTTGATTTAAATGTTGTATGGAATTTTCAGTAGTCTGCTTGGGCCACTACAACAGTCTGTGGGGGTAAATGAGAATTTATTTCTTTCGGTTGTGGAGGCTTGGAAGTTCAAGTCACAGTGCCTGACAGTCCCTTACAGTCCCTTTTCCTACCTTGAAGAGGTATGGGGAAGAAGAATCCAGGTCCAGTGTCTTGATCTTTTTTTTTTTTTATATTTATTTATTTATTTATTATGTATACAATATTCTGTGTGTATGCCTGCAAGCCAGAAGAGGGCACCAGACCCCATACAGATGGTTGTGAGCCACCATGTGGTTGCTGGGAATTGAACTCAGGACCTTTGGAAGAGCAGGCAGTGCTCTTACCCTCTGAGCCATCTCTCCAGCCCCTCTTGATCTTTTTTATAAGGACACAAGCCTTATTGGGTTAGGATGAGAGCCCAACCCTTATGACATCATCTTACTTTTTCACATTTAAAACCTTTACTTCCTTGTCAGAGCCACAAATCTAGCTTCAGCAGGGATTAAGACTTCAATATAAAGCTTTTGAGGGACTAGTCTCCCACACTGGAACTTACTGTATATTATGTAGTTCTGTCCACAAAAGCAACTCTATAGCACAAAGCCATGCATGGTGGACAGTCAGAAAGTGAGAAGGAAGAGCCAAAGATATTAAAAAGGAAAAAGACATTTTAATAAAAAATGGGTACATAATTTCTTATTTTAAATTTTTATTAGATTTATTGTTTTTATGTCTGTCTGTTATATGTTCACCATGCTCTGCTTCCTGACAGTAGAGGTCAGAAGAGAGCATTGGATCCCTGGGGATGGAGTTGTGGATGACTGTGAACTACCATATGGGTGCTGGTAACTGAACCCAGGTCCTCGGTAAGAGCAACAAGTGCTCTTAACTACCTGCTGAGCCACTCCTCTCGTCCTGGCCTGTGATTTCTTGACTGCAAGCATAAACTTAAGAAGGAAAAGAGTTAGTTTATCTAAGAAATTAGGAACAATAATGGGCTCAAATATAGCAAATATTGTATTTGTTATTAGTCTAATTATAGTAATGTTGGGTTCTTTCGGTGAATTCTTAAAATCGGGAGACTTTTGAAAAAACAACTTCATATTTATTCTAGTGGGAAAGAGTTTTTAGAGATTTCTTTCATCTTTTCCTAGGTCAGTGTGATTTTTAATTGTTTCAAAGTTTCTATCGAGGGCCTGCTCTGTTGTCTTGGCTAGAATTACAATATGTAGTACAGACTGGCCTTTAACTTGTGCCTGACTTTGTGCCTGAGCCTCCTGAGTGCTAGGGTTCCTGGCATGTAGCGCAGTGCCTCATCACAGCGTGATTGTGATTGTTGAGAAAAACAGCGGAACTTCTTCTTCTTCTTTTTAAAGCTTTGTTTTCCAGATGATAGTCACCCTGGAAAGTAGGTCATAGTATTTAAATAATCTCAACTGTCACTGTTAATCATATCTCATAATTTTAGGACCTTGACTTTATAGGAAATATTCTTGTATTCTGTTAATCTTATTGTTTATCCTAAATTCTGTTGGCATTTCCTTTCTGAGTTTTTTCTTTGTTATTTTAAAATAACAATTAACTTTGTTAACTTCTTTCAGCTAGATAGATCATTTTAACATTTAAACATAGTGTTTTAGTTAAAGTTACTATTGCTCTGATAAAATACCATGACCAAAAACAACTAGGGGAGGAAAGGGTTTATTTCCCTTTCAGTTTCATATAATAGCCCATTATCAAAAGCAGGTGAGGAACTTACCCAGGGGCAGGAACCTGGAGGCAGGGTGATGCAGAGGCCATGGAGAGGTGCTGCTTACTGACTTGCTCCTCATGGCTTGCTCAGTTGTCTGTTTGTCTTCCTTTCTGTCTGTCTGTCTGTCTTTTTGTTTTCCGAGATAGAGTTTCTCTGTGTAACAGCCCTAGCTGTCCTGGAACCAGGCTGGCTTTGAACTCATAGAGGTCGCCTGCCTCTTCCTCCTAGAGTGTCGAGTGCTGGAATTAAAGGTGTGTGCCACCACACCCAGGATCACCAGCCCAGGGATGGCACCACCCACAGTGGGCTCGGCTTCTACCATCAACCACCAACCAAGAAAATGCCTTACAGCTTAATTACAGCTTAATCTGATGGGGGTATTTTCTTAATTGAGGTTTCCTCCTCTCAGATGACTTTAGTTTATGTCAAATTGACAGGAAACTGTCCAGGACACATATATGGTATAGAAATACCACAGATTCCGGGGATTTAAACAGCAGGAGTGTTTTCCCCACAGTCCTTATGAAAGCTGATCAGTCGGAGGTCAGGGTGTTTGGCACTCTGGTTCCTGGTGGGATGTACTAGAGTTTAGATCTTAAGAATAATGTATTAAAGAAAAATAGCCTCTAATGCTTGAAAAGCCCTGATTATAGAAATGGTGTCATAAATGATCCCAGTGTAGGTCTTGGGGGAAGTTTTCAGTAGCTCTCAGAGCAAGGAAAGCCTCCAAGAAACAGTGGTCCTGCACTGTTGCAGTCTGCCACCCTGAGAAGAGTTGACTTAGGATGGCTTAGGTCTTCTAAAAGCACAGTGGAATCACACTGACACACTCTTGGTGGAGTCTGAGTCTCAGAGCAGAAGAAAGCCATAGCTTCACGGCCTGTGGTGTGAGATGGGAAGGATAATAGCTGGAGGCTTCATAGTGTTTTGGAGAAGGGTTTCTTGAGTAGGGAAATGAGAATTGGACCCCGACTTTCTTTGAACTCCCCTCCTTCGTGTGTATGTAGATGTCCATAAACAGCCATGGGGCTGACTATATTTAGAAGGTACAAGCTGCCGAGTTCAGGTTGAAGAGCAGTGAACAGATAGTAAATTTGGATTTGATTGTACTTCAAAATCAGTTAAATAAAGCTTCAGCATTTTTGATTAGAAATTGTCTGAGCCTCCCTGGTCTGCTGCGTAGCTGATTGAACATGAAGGGTCTTATGACTGAGAAGAGTCACTAAATCTCTTTCATTTTTGCAGGATGAATTTCACTCGCGGTTGCGTTTTAATAGGAGAGGACTGGTTGCCATGGCAAACGCTGGTCCACATGATAATGGCAGCCAGTTTTTCTTTACTCTGGGTCGAGCAGATGAACTTAACAATAAGCACACCATCTTTGGAAAGGTTAGTGTCTATATATGTTAAATATATGGTTTGGTTTTGGCTTTATGTTATTCTTTAAGCTTCTGTGATAGATACAATTGACTTTATAATGAGTGCCTTCAAACATGTTATAGTTATTTACTTACTGTTTTTTAAAAATGATGGTGTATGTTCCTATTGTGATGAGCTGTAAAGGGCTACCTGAACTTTGGGTGCTTCAAGTCGGTCATTTGTCATGGCCTACATGTGTTCTTTCTCAAAGTGGTGACATTAGCTACTTATGGCCACTTAGCCAGTGTTGTTTCTACTTTTAAAGAGACACTTACCCAAAACTATTTTATAGGTTAAAGCTACCAATGATGGATTCCCTTAAAATTAAAGTGGAAGTTTTATTAGTATTTATAATTTTACTGGGAATTCTACTTTGAACAGTATCGATTTAATCCTCCTGACGTTTAACAACAGAGAGGATAATCTTCCCATAGATTTTCAACAGTCTCTATAAAGAGGGATCTTGAAGGCATCGCTCACTCATCCTCTTCCCTTCTCATCTGAATGTTCCTGTAGTTAATGCTTAGACATAGTAGGCATTAATAGCTTTTTAGCCCCCTCTGCTGGCTCAGTAAGAATGCTTCCTTACATCCTAGGCAAAAGTGGGTTTTGACTCTATAAGGAGGGTAATAATTCAGTACAGTTGAACAACTGAACCTTTGAATTCAAGTCTTATCTAAACCATAAAATGTAACATTGGTACTTATTTCTTAAGGACATGAGTCAAGAAATATGTCCTGTCATGTTCTTTTGATGCATTCCTAATCCAGGTTTTTTTGGCAATCATGGACTTTTCCTACCTCTAACTTTTTTTTATCAGCAAGATGAGTCTTGAGTTCCTATCTTGTACTATGTTTTACAATTGTTGCTATATAACCCAGCATGAGAGCATACAGCACAACAGTCTAAATAGAGAGGCTCCCACTGTCGGGTCTGTACCTTCCTTGAGCCTCTGTAAAATTACTTCTCATTTTAGGGTATTTGTGTAGATTCAATTAGGCAATAACCTGCAAAGTGTTTTTCGTACTGTTAATGCTTAAGCTACTTTAAGTTCAAACTTGTTTGTAATATTTGAGTGAACTGTCATTTAATAAGAAGGTGGACATTGTGTGTTTATTTTTAGTAACTGACGTTAGTATACACTGAAAACATATAAGGGCTTATTAAGAGACTGAGCCCATCTGTTAACAATTACCAATTAACATTGTTAATTGTACATACGGTAAAAATATAAATATTTTCTTTTATTATTTAAAAATACTTTTTCAGAAGGCTACTATTTATTTAAAGTATTTTCAGAATTCCTCTATTTATTAAAAAGTTGAATAGAAATGTTTGTGGCCCTATGTTTTGTTTGGTAGGTCACAGGGGACACAATATACAACATGCTACGCCTGACAGAAGTGGACATCGATGATGAAGAAAGGCCCCGCAATCCACATAGAATCAAAAGCTGTGAGGTAGGAACACGGCTGCTAGATGCCATTAAAGAGATACATTTAAACCATTAGATGAGAGCTTTCTGTGAGACACTATATTTAAGAACAATTTCTGATATATATATGTGTGTGTGTGTGTTTCTGATATGAAACTTTAAGTGATAATATAAAGAATGAAAAGCTCAACTCATAATGAAAAATTAAAGGAATTAGGGTTCTTTGCTCAAAGAAGTGGATTTTAGTTGAATTAAGTTGCTCTTTATTGAGGAAGTGAGGTAATCCTTAGGAGCATTTGCTATGGAGTCCAAATGTCTGAGTTGGTTCCTTATGCTTTTCTTTCTGTAAAATAGTTATAGGATTAAGTAACTTTTACTTGAAAAGAGCATAATGTTTTGGGTGATCAATGAGGCCATGTGACTGGAAGTGCACTGTGTACCCTGTGCACCACTGCACTAATAAAATTTATGTAGGGAAGATTTAGACAGCAATGTCAGTACACTTAATATTGTTTTTCATTTTGTTGTAAAATTTAAAAACTGGAATAATATCTTCAAAATGCTTCTTTTCGTAGGTTTTGTTTAATCCTTTTGATGACATCATTCCAAGAGAAATTAAAAGGCCCAAAAAAGAGAAACCAGAGGAAGAAATAAAGAAATTGAAACCCAAAGGCACAAAGTAATCATACTAGAAAGATTTTTCTTCAACTTTAATAGTGACATTATTTTACTTAATTGTTTTTGTAATCATTATTTACTTAAAAAGGAAATGTCATTGTGAATCAGAGCTAACAGAATTATAAGAGCGAGAGAGAGAAATGTGCGTTTAAAGTGAACATTTCTTTCTTTTTTTTTTTTTTTTTTTGGTTTTTCGAGACAGGGTTTCTCTGTGGTTTTGGAGCCTGTCCTGGAACTAGCTCTGTAGACCAGGCTGGTCTCGAACTCACAGAGATCCGCCTGCCTCTGCCTCCCGAGTGCTGGGATTAAAGGCGTGCGCCACCAACGCCCGGCTTAAAGTGAACATTTCTTACATGCAATGACATTATTTAACTTAAACTAAAAATTATTTTCACAGTAGCCATTTAACATGTGTTAATAAATATTTAGTATTCACTATATTTATATAGCTGAGTTATTGAGAAACATTTGCTAGTTTGTAAGTTAATGTATCCTTAGTATAAAGAATTTGGGGAGGGAAGAACACGAAAATGAATATTTTTAGTGTGTGTTATAGGATTGCATGCGCTATGTAATTACTGGTATTCAAAATAACTTTTTTATAAATATTTTTGATCAAAACCATTCTATTATTGTTTTCTTAAAAATAACAATTTATTTTTTAAAAAAGTTAGTTTATGCCAATGTTGTTTATATTTTTTCTGTTTCATTAAAAATAATATAGTTAGATTTCAACTTACCATTTTGCTAAATTGTAGCATCAAATCTATCAGTATTATATTTAGACAATTCTCTGTATGGGCCTGCGACACCTGGTTCTTAAGCAAAGTTTATTAATCTCTGAACTTTGGTCGTCTCATGGCAAATAGAGTGGTTGTTTTGAAGGTTAACTGTGTAGAAAGACACCCTGAAGTATAGGTAACCCGTGCATACTGGCTTCCCACAAAGCATATACATTAAACTGTGTTAGCAATTTGCCAAATATGAGCCAGGCACTTTAACCAACAGTAGATTTTGTCTTATGGAAAAATCACTTTTTATAGCGTTGTATATTTGATTTTCTTTGAGCCCATCATTGACTTCTTACTCCATGCTGCTAGAAGGTCATTGTCACCGGGTTAGGATACAGTGTTTCAGTATTACCATTTCACTGATGACAAGTCTGAGTTCTTTGTGTGTTTTCTGTTATCTTGTCTTCATTCAGAACAGTGAATGAAAACATCCCTTTCATTCAGAGCAAGGGATGATGTGTCATCATTGCTTGCATGTAGATGTAAAAAAAAAAAAAAAAAAAAAACTCCATTGCTACCAAATGTTTTACTTTTTCCAAAGCTCAAGAGAGTGCTTTAATAACCTACAGTTCATTTTACCCGAGATTTTGTTGTTTAATTTGAAAGACCTGAGATAATTTTTACCCATCAACTTTTTTTGTTTCTTAGTTTCAAAACATTAAGCTTTATCTGTCAGGTATTAAAATAGATTAATTACTCCCCTATAGTGCTTTCCAGGTTCCTTCTAGCTTTGATAATTATCAGAAGCTTATTTCTGACCTATATGACTGAGTGCACCACGGTAATACCCGGAGGGAATCTGTGGTAATTAGTTGAGGGTACTTGTTGAAGTGTTAGTGATCTAATTGCTTACAATTGTAGGTGCTGGAACACTTCCTCTGAAGACAAATGAAACTGTCCAAATAAAATGGTTTTGTTAGATACCTGTGTTATTGCTTGAGAATGGGATATTTATGAATTTCATCTAACTTTTCTCCTGAATTTTCTTTTCTTTCTGTTTTGATAGAAACTTTAGTTTACTTTCTTTTGGAGAAGAAGCTGAGGAGGAAGAGGAGGAAGTGAACCGAGTCAGTCAGGTAGACTCCCACTTGCCCTTTGCTTTGCATTTTTGTGTCTCCTGCTCTGCCTGGAGCAGTACAGTTGACTTCACTTACACAGTAAGCGT
Organism: Microtus ochrogaster; assembly: GCF_000317375.1. Lineage (NCBI taxonomy): Eukaryota > Metazoa > Chordata > Mammalia > Rodentia > Cricetidae > Microtus > Microtus ochrogaster. The sequence continues at coordinate 4,393,442 of NW_004949109.1, read as the reverse complement.
GTATCGTATTGCTGTGTAGAGTCATCCATACAGATTCTGAGTTGGCTTGCTCTCACAGAAACATTGTTCATATTAATTTAATTTATTCTTGATTGTTTTTGTCAGTTGAAACCAGTTTAAAGTATTTTGAATGGTTCAATTTTATGATTCAGATTTTAGTTGCTATTTGTCTTTTATTTTTCTATATGGCAATGATTATCATTATTATAACAATCAGTGACTCAATTGCTTAATATTCGTTTTAATGTTATTTCCATATATTGTGTTTGTGTCATTAATTCTCAACTAATTTCTGTCACAGCCTTTTGAGATAGATGTTGTTGTGAACCTTCTATAAATACTTAGATTTATTTGTAAGTAAAACAAAGTTCACAACAATACCTGTGGATTATAATTGTAATTGTTCAAAGTCACATACCTAGTAAGATGCTACAGCAGGAATTAACCTCTGTATGTGGCTTTCTTCAGTTTTAGTTTCTTCACAAATCATCTAGAACATTATAGTATTTTGCATGTTTTTGGAGCAGGTTGTGATATTTACATCCAAAGAAAATCACCTCCAGAGGCTTTTGGTTCCAAATGTTGTGCTTTGCATTCCTTTCTTGGAAGCAAGTGAACTTCCTGAGAATTAGATCTAGCATCTTTAGTAATTATTAAGCTTCATAACCCAGTTCTTCTGTGTTGGTTATGATGTAAGACACATGGAAAAGTACACTATAGCTGTTCTTGTCTTCTTTATCCTGTGTTTTCATCATTCATAAGCATGGCTCAGGAAGGGTCATGCTGAGCACTGAGCAGACACTTGTGCAACAGAACTTCCTGGGGAGATACTCCATATATCTACTCATCCCAGATAGGGAGCTCACAACAAACCAAAGTGTAGATACCACGGAAGTCCATCTTGGTGAACCAATGAGTTTTATTGGGGTTACTTATGGGTGAAGGGGTACTTAACAGAAGCAGAAATAACTCAGACAGCTACATGACCAAACTCATCTCAGCATGGATGACAGCTCACAAAGCTGGAAACAGCATGATGCACAGCCAGCAGGCAGCTCAACAGAGTGTCCCTTCCAAGTGGCTCAGTTAACCCAAAGCTCTTCCAAACAACTTGGGTATTGTTTTGCTTGTTCCAGATATTCTGGTTTGAGAGTCTTTTTTTAAAAAAATACTTATTTGTTATGTATACAATATTCTGTCTGTGTGTATGCCTGCTGGCCAGAAGAGGGCACCAGACCTCATTACATGTGGTTGTTGGGAATTGAACTCAGGAAGTTTGGAAGAGCAGGCAGTGCTCTTAACCTCTGAGCCATCTCTCCAGCCCCTTGTTTTATGAATCTTAATTGAAGTTTGGCTCTTCTGAGAGTGATTCTCAGTGGTCTTTATTGTTTTCCTTTGGGTGGTAAGGGCCTAGTGAATCTGGTAGGTTTCAGGGACTTCCTGAAGCTATTTTGAGTTGTTTACCTTCTGGCTTAAGAAAATAATTCCCTGCAGGAAGGTGTGCTTCAGTATCAGAGGAAACTAATACATTAACACTCTCTTATATGCTTACATTAAAACCTTATTAAAATGGGCATATGGAAAAGAGAAATTGTCCCTATATTTTGCTTGTTTTTATCATATCAATTTTAGTAATATGAGATCGGTTATTACTTACCTATAACCAGCACACTAGATTCTCGGAGAGACTGAATAATACTTTTGCCTTTCTACCTTTATTTTGATTCACTTCAAGAAATGTTTATATAATAGATTCCAAAGGTAAATTCATTTTTAAATGAAGGCTTTTCTGTTACAAACATCAAGAATTACTCTGTCACCTTGGTGTTGGAGTTATCTTCTGTAAATGCCAGTGGTTAGTGTTACATTGTTGTTGATTCAAATTTGTACCTCATCAGAATGAGAAGTACAGGATGCTATACGCCATGATTCTGGGTGTTTATTTGTGAACAGACAAAACCATAATGGCTAGATCTGGGAATTACTGGTTTTCCTTGTTTGATGTTATCTAAAGATGTCAAGTTCTGCAGGCATAGTATAGCATATCTATGGTCCTAGCACATGAAAGGCAGAGGCAGGAGGATTTCAAGTTTGAGGCCAACCTGAGCTTTATAATCCTGTCACAAGACAAGATGTCAAGTTTCCCTATGTAACTGTGCCTTTCTTATGGTGTCCCAAATCCCACTTTTCTTTTTGTTCTGGTATATTCGCTGCATTTCCTCTGTTGTTCTTCTTGTCTGCTTAAAGAGTTTGCTCCAGGGAAGGAAGTGAGAGGAGGGGAGGAAGTGGAAATTTTGATTGGTATTATTTATAAAGTAATAAAAATATTATCAGAAAAAAAAGAGTTCGCTCCACAGCTGCCTCCTCACTGCCTCTTTTCTTTGTCACTGCAGTCTCCAAGGTGAACTAGTAATGCCTTTCTTGACTATTTGCCTGTCATCAAAGTAAAAATGACACTATACTATATTCGTGTATTTCTTCTACTTAGAAAATGTTTATTTTATGTAATTCTTCAACAATTATACTGTGTAGCCACTATTCCTATTGTGTAGCTGTCAGTACTAGGGGACTTCTAATTAGGAGGTAGTGGGGTGAGAACTGGGGATACAGGTTCGTAGCTTCTTAGACCTCTGGGATGATTGTGAGTGATGCAGAAATCTCGCTAAGCCTAAGCGGTTCATGATGCAGCTGAGAAGTTTCACTGGTGCATGGGTTCTGGGTGGAGAGCTTGTGCTCAGTGCTCTTGGCCTGCTTGTTAAGGTCCAGCAGTCTTGGAGAAAGAAGATGGGAGGATGGAGTTGTCTTGTATTTTTGTTGAAATAGTGTTTCTGGTAATAAAGTAAATTTTGCTTATAATTACTTTAAGATGGACTAGGAAATTAGTTTGAAATTTTTCTGGTTAGCTAAAATTAAATGTTCAAAGCTTGTCTTCTTCTGCTGCTTTCTGTTTCCAAGGAAGAAAAATAAGATGCTTAAATTCCACTGCATACTGTGAACCTCCACTCCAAAATCAGCTTGTGTTTCTGTAAGACTGAAACCCTGGCTTCCTCTTCTGTAAACCTGACACATTCCCAACAACTGAGAAAGAATAAAAGCTTTCACTCCCCCAGGGAAGTTACAAGCTGCCATTCTCAAGGAGAATTACTCCCCCAGGGCTGTGCCACTGTGGCTCTCCACTCTGACCTTGTTCAGAAGGGAGAGGGGCTGTGATACAATCCTGCCTCATATCAGCATATCCTGGCTTGCTCACTTTCCCCTCCAGGTGTCTACTAGATACGTCTACGGATAGCTGTCCAGCTTCTCAGCCCTTGGCCAGGGTGAAACTCTATCCCCCGCACCTCGCTTCATTTGCGACTTTTCTGTTTCCTCATATCGGTTTCTCCAGAGCACCTGAGCCTCACTTCCGACTTCCAGCTGCACTGTCAGTGCTGGTGTGTTTTTGTGGTTGTTGTTTTTTAATAATTTATTTTTATGTTACATGCATTTGTGTTTTACCTGCATGTATGTCTATGTAAGGATGTTGGATCCCCTGCAACTGGAGTTACAGACAGTTTTGAGCTGCCATGTGGGTATTGGGAATTGGACCTGGGTCCTTTGTAAGAACAGCCAAAAATCGTAACCGTTGAGTCATCTCTCCAGCCCCTAGTGCATGGTGTTAAGCTTTCATTGAAGAAGTTTTTCAAATCAAACCTTTTCTTTTCTTTTTTTATAATTTGCTTATTACCCTTGTTTAAGCCTTTCATATCTCTGGCCTGGGCTGCTGCCCTATCTACCCATGGGTCTGCCATCTTCTTCCTCTTTTCCTTCTATTCATAGCTACCAGAGTTACCTTCGAGAAGTATAATGTTTCCATAGCCATGGCTTCGTTGACTCCCCACCAACCCTTCTTCCTAAATATTACTTCAGATTCAGTCACTTGAGGTAATCTTTTTTTCTTCTCAGATCCATGGAGTCAGAACTTTTTAATAAGAGGCTTGGTAAAACTATCACCAGTGAATTCCCCTGCAGTTCACAGCAGAGAAATATCAGAATCATCACAATGGGGACTCTATGTAGGTCACTGCAGCTTTCCTGTCTGAAGCATCCTGGTCCACATCTAGATGCTAGGATATATTTATTTTCAACGCTCAAAATGCCATCTTTTCTAAATGGTTTTTCCAGTGTTTCTAGATCTGATCTGGGTTTAACCTAATGTCTGTTATTCATGTTACGCTGCATTTCTTTGCAAAGCAGCCTTTTTGATTTATTATCAAGAAAGGCTGTGATTGTACTCTCTGTTCAGCATTCCAGTACTGCACTCTATACTCTTTGCTTAATGGCCGAGCATAGTTCTGGGCCATGAGCTCCTTGAAGGCAGGTTCTGTGCATCTCTGAATCAACAGTAGATTCAGTGTCGTTGGATTCACTAGATTCAATGTCATTGGGATCATACAAATTCATTGAGACTCACTTTCCCCTGACACTATGTGATCTTGAGTGATATCTTTCACTTTTAGATTTTCTTTGTGTAACATAAAAGTAAGATATACATGCTAGGTTGTGAGTAAAGGTACTTTGATACATTAAACATTCCTGAAAGACACCATTGAAGGTTGTGTCTTTAAATAGAATGGTATCTCTTATGTTATGATTGGTATTTTATTCTTGGTTTTTAAAAGCTGAATGATTTGTAATGTGATCACAATTGCTATTTAGAAGCTGCTACTCTCTTGTCCAAGCATATGGAGAGCTGTTGAGGCACCTTATCATGGGCTGGACAGAACTGGCCAGTGTCTTTCCTAAGAAGCAGCCTGAGCAAGCTCAGGGTACACGAGTCTCCCCGACCTAGTGACTAGCAGCTTCTTCCGGCCCATTTATCTGTTTCTGTTTCCATCTACCATGCAATAGACAAGTGGGTAGTTACATCTGAGAAAATAAAACAACAAAAGCAGTTTGAAATTCTCATTTAAGTCATTTTTAATTGACTTAAAGGACAGAAATTGCTCTAAGATCTGGATAAAAGCCAAATCTAATTTTGTTTGTGTTTATTTGTTCATGTGCTGTTCAGACCATGAGCTTGTTTCAAATACATTTTCCTTTTTTGGTAAAATGATACCTTGATAAGAAAAGGGAATAGACGTGGTTTTCAAATTTAGTCTCGTCCCTAAGTGTTGAAATAACTAGAGTCAGGGCCAAGTGAATCCTTTAGTGACAGAACGATTTGAAGTTTCAGTGCTTGCATGAAATTAAATATTTCTAAAAGCCTTAAAAATAATTGCTCCATTATTCACTTGCTTATCAGGTTTCTTTTTTCAGTGACTCCTCAGTGGTAAGTGCTATTCCAGAGCTAGATTGTAAGTTTGTAATTGTTACGGTCTCAACTGAGGCATTACTGTACGTGAGTGAAGAAACCCGAGTCCCCTCTGGTTTGTGGATTATCAGTGTGAGGTTACACACACTCTTTCACCTCACTCCTTTGTGCATGACAAGGTGTCTCTCCCACGTGGATTAGCTTTTCTTTATTTGCTTCAGTATCTATGTACTACCTGATGAAAACCTCTTTGAAATCATAGGATTTTATAGCTCCAAGGGATCTAGTCCAACTTCCTTTCTTTATAGCAGAGGAAACTGAGACCCTGGCTAAGTGACTTAACAGACTCACCTGTTTCCTTTTGGATAGGATTGCATGATAGAAGGGTGCAGTAATAACCATATCTCGTGCTCAGAGAAGCTCTCTGTTGACTTTCTCATGGTGTCACTATGACACGGGAAGAAATCTAACCTGGGAGATAGTGCTGTTGGATGGGGTCTAGCTAATCCAGTACTTTTGCCCAGAGGGTGCTATCTTGTCAATCTGTGCCTGATATTTTTTTTCTTTCTTTTTTTAAACTCTTAAATTGAAATGTAATACCAGTATTTGTAAATTTCTGTATGTTAGTACTGTAAGTCCGAAATATGTAGGGCAAGACAGAATAGTTGGTTTTCTTAAACTGGAGCCTGGATACTCAGGCATGTTTTTATGTCATTTTTCATTCTAGGAATTCTTATACACAGTTGCTCTTAAGGCCTTCAGTTGCTTACATGAGGGCCACTCACATTATGGAAGATAATCCCAAAGGCTGCTGGTCTAAGTTAATCACATCTACACAAAATACAGCATCTAGACCAGTGTTGCCTGTAACACTGGACAGCGTGGCCTGGAGAGGTCGCCATGTGCATGGATCACACACAGAGTCAGAGCCCAGATACCAGTGTTGTTCCTCTCTGTCAACATGCCTTCTAGCTCTTTCTGCCTTAATCTTCCTTCTTGTAGTCTGTTTTGCTGCTATGCTGTTTTTTCTTATTTTGTTGCTTCTTGATTTTTCAGTATGAAGTTCCAGGTCCATCCCACTCACTGTTCATTTTTAGGTATGCTAGCAGTCAGTTTTGACTTTCTTGCGAAGCTTTTTTTGTGGAGTTTGCTAAGTATATTTAGCCTTGTTTTCAACATCTAAACCCTTTAGCCAAATGATGACCTTAAAATAGGTCATTCAGGAAGAATTAGCATTAAAGGGAGAGTCAGACTTCTGTTCCAATCTGAGACTCTTCTAAGTTTTTCCATTCTTCCTAGTTACTGTGTGCTTCAGTAGTTCACTGCAGTGGGAAAGGGTTTGTGTTTAAAATCTGCTTTTGATCCTCTATCTCCATGCTAGACCAGTTTTAGAAGTTAGTTAATATCTAGAGTGCTAATGATTATTCAACTTAATTTGTGAGTTCTTCCTGTTTTTAGGGCTTACTTTAAAAACTGTGAAACAAGTTTATTCTTTTTTCTTTAAGCTCTTTAAAATGAATTTTCCTTTAAGAGCTCAGCAAGAATCTTTCTTTTTCCTTTTCTCTCTTTCTTTTGTGTTCATTTCAGACACAGGGTCTTGCTCAGTAGACCTGGCTAGCCTCAAATATGCAGTCTTCCTGTTTAGTCTCCTAAAGGTTGGGATTATAGCATGCAACACTGTACTTGGGAAGAACTTTCTTTTTTAAATAGTAATTATTTTAAATTGACAAACAAAATTATATATATTGTATATAACATAACGTTTTAAAATGTGTATGTAGAGTAGGATGTCTGAGTTGAGCTAATTAACACATACCCATTTCATATAGCACATACATACTGTAGTAAGAACATTTAAAATCTTTCTGTGGAAAGATGGCTCTGTGGTTAAAAGCACTTGTTCAGAGGACTCAGGTTTGGGTCCCAGCACCCTCGTGGCAATTCAGAATTGCCTGTAACTCTAGTTGCAGGTGATCCATTCTGACCTTGAGGTCACCAGGCATGAAGGGGCTGCACAAACATACAAACAAGCAAGACACTCCTACATATAAAATAAATAAAGAACAAATACAAATAAAATCTGTGATTTTCAGGAATGCAAATTAGCATTACAAATTTTGTGCGTGCATTTAGTTTTCTTTTGGGAAATAGATGAGGCTGCTATTTAATTTTGTAGCTGAGTGTTCTGAGATTCTAGAAAGTTTATTGCTTTTACAATTCTAAGTTTTGAGCTAAAAGGTATATGATTGTGGGATATTAGATTTTGAAATTCATTTGATCAGATTGCCATCTTTTGCTGTCATTACTATTTTGAGATAGGGCCTCAGGCTGTTGCCTCAGTGGCCTTTACCTCCAGGGCCTCAGCGACCCTGCTGCTCAGCCTGAGAAGCTATGACTGAGCCCAGGCGGGGGTCACTTAGAGCAGCACCCGTGGTATTGTCCCATGTCCTTTGTGCTGTGTTCCCTTCTGTTTGTGAGCCACGTTTTCAGTCTTTATAGTTAGACAAAGGAATTAATGAGTAGTTAGTTGAACTATTGCCCTTTCAGTAAGAACTTTAAAAGACACTGTGGAATTAGTTATTTCTGAAGTGGGCTTGAGTTGCCGATGTGAAGTTTGGTTTCCACTGAATTACAGGAAGTGAGATATATCCCAAATAAAAATGTTTTCTTGGCCTCATACCGATAAATCTGCTGACCAATGAAGATGCAAGATCAGATTCTTCTAAAACGGTGTTTCTAGTAGTAAGGCAAAACAAAACAGATGATACAGGAAAACCAAAACAGCTAAAGATGCCATAGAATTCAGAAAAACCCAGACTTTAAACTCTTTAAAGTTAGATTGTAGTTATGGTTACTGATGATTTTCAAAACCCTGGTGATGGTATATTATGTCCTTAACTAAAAAGTGCTTCTGTGCTCAGAACGTAGCTTCAGGGAACACTTGGCTAAGTCCATATGAGGACCTGGGTAAATCCCCAGAACTGACACCTCCACCCTAAGGAGCAGAGGGTATTCTGTGGGCCTGATGAGTCTTCAGACAGCGGTAGTAGTCTGGGCACTAACCCCTCCCCCGCCCATCCCTAAAGGGATGATTAAAATCAGAGAGACAAGAATGTTGTGTTCTGCGGCCACAGGCACTGCCATCTACTCGCCCCTCTGCACTGTCCCACTGCACCATTGCTATGTAAGAGGGGCTTAGAGCTTGATCCAGTGTTTGAAGCTTTACAGAGGACAGCGCCCTGAACTGTGTGTCTTTAGAAGATTTGTAAAACCTGACTCTGAGAAACTGCTGTGAGAGCTGGAGACTCTGCACGTGTATATAGATATTTTTAGCAATGAAGCATAGGCCGAGACTGCAAAATAATAATTAAAAAAACAGCCTTAAGCTATATGTTTATTTTACTTGATTTGATCTTCAAAGCCCAGAAAATCACATGTTAATACAGAAATATTTAAATCATAATTATTTGTCATGGAAGCATATTTTTAAAGATATATACCCATCTTAGAGTAATACATCAAATTTAGGGCCCGTTCACAAATTAATCAGTGAAACAGAAGGCCAATTTAGAATATTCCCATATGCAATAGGGAAATATATAGGCTAGGACTTGCAGTGCTTGGTATCTATGGGGACCTAAATGACATAGAAATAGATCCATTTAGACTCTTGGTGTGTTCATTTAAATCCTGATCCTCTTCCACTGACTGGCGCTGTGACTCCTGATTACTAGCTTAATGACATCAAACTGTCTGCTAATGTGGCTATGTGCTACATCGTGTATTTCCATTAGAGAGAAGAGGAAGGGAAGAAGTGCAGTGTGTAGCACTGTGACTGGCACCAATGCACTCTTGATAAATTAGAACAATAGCAGTAATTCTTATAGTTCTACTTCTTGTGTAACGTTTTGTAGGAATGATTCCTCATTTGTTTTTGCCTATAAAAATGTCATTATTGAGAAGTGAACTTTTGGAAATAAAGCACTTACTTCCAAATTTGGTCTCTGATAGGTGTTTGAGAGACTCCTGAGTATCTGCCCTCCATTTGTTAACTAGCAACCTCATCTGATTGCTTGTGGATGCTTCCTAAAAGTTGTCTTGTTCAGCATAGACTGTATATGGAAGGAGAGTAGTGTGCATTTATCTTAGTTTATTCTTGTAAGTTTCTGTGTATGGATTGTAGGAATTACTCAGTTGTATGTAAATCATAAGCACTCAGAGCTGGCAAGCCACAGTGCATTTTAACAGTGTCACTTTTTGTTGGGAAAGATGATTCTAAAAAAGTATTTTTTGAGCATGCCTGTAATCCCAGCACAAGAAATGCCAAGGAGGAAAGATTATGAGTTCTAGATCAATCTGGGCTGGTTAGAGAACTCAAGGCCATCTTGGGCTAGGACTAGATGGTAGGACTGCATCTTAAAAAAAAAAACAAATAAAAATTAATAATTTAAACAAATAAAAATCTTATTCTCAGTCAGCAAAAGCATTCTTATTTTTAAAACTTTGGTTATAATGAGCCTTTCAGTAACATGTCTCTTGCTAATCATACTATGTCCTTACTAAATTTCATGTAAATTAATCACTATTCATTTTGAAAACTTTTAGTTTCCTGCTCTCAACTATATTGTGTATTCTTTCCCAGAGCATGAAGGGGAGAAGCAAAAGCAGCCATGACTTGCTTAAGGACGATCCGCACCTCAGCTCTGTCCCAGCTGTGGAAAGGTTGGTGCAGTGCCGAAACTGGACTTTTGTTTTTAGACTGTATCTCATTCTCTTGCGTTCTTTGCTTTCTTTATTGTTTCTGTGCTAGAGTTCATAAAATAAATTTCTTAAGCCTAGTCAAAACAATAATACATTTTGATAAATGATTAATCTTAGGCTAGACTAAATACTAGAAACTGTTGTAATAATTTCATGTTGCGTTTGATCTGTCTTTGGGGCATTTTTGTTTGGGGATCATGAGTAAGCATTAGAGTGCAAGGCTACTGGCAGAAGTGACTTCATTCTGGACCAATTTACTGTGTGTAAATTCTTACAACTTTCATAGTTGATAGATATCTGTCTTAATTGTCTTTGTTGTTTCTGTTTGAGAGGTGAGATATTAATTAGTGTTAAATGTATTAATTACATATGATATATTGGCCAGTGTCTTAGAGATAAAAAAAATGTTGTATTGAGATTAACTCATCTTCAAAAATTCTATTTCCAAATATTGTTTTCTTAGTATCCTTTTAATTTGTAGGATATGGTCTCTTTAGCCAGAACCTTTTAAGCTATAGAAAAATTATTTTCTGCAAATGAAACAGCACGATAGTGGTTGTTTGTATTAAAAAAAAAAATCCAGGGAATTTGCTTATCTGCTAATGGAGCATGTCTGCTCCTCTGTTTATAAATGGTGACTTCTTTGAGCTTGTTCCCATCTGTTGTACAGTGCTGTTCTGAGAGTGCTATGTGGAAAAACAGAACAAGACATTAATTCTAGCAAACTAGTTATGAATTCCAGTCTACTCTTGCTGTTATTAATTTCACTATGAAGCTAAAATGTGTTTGTCTTTACTTATTTTTGTAGTGAAAAAGATGACGCAGCGGGAGATTTAGAAGATGTGAGTACTCATTTTAGTACAAATAGAGCTTGGTCAGAGTTCTACAAACAAATTATGTTTTCTTTAAAAACATATAAATACCTGAAATTTTTAAAATGAAATAATTTCTTTTGCTATTAGATTATTTACTTCCAAATAGATTTGCATATTTCCCCATAGAATTGCAATCTTACATATGAATTTCTGTCTTGCCTTTTCTCTGTTTCATACCATTATGTGAATACTCTAATTTTAGATGTTTTGATTTTATTTATGTTAAAAGTTTAAAAGTGATGACTGGGTATCCTTTATGCTACGGGAAGTCCATGGAGGAGTTATTTATAATAGTATATTCCTATTTACACCCGTATTGGAGATGATGCTCTTTTAAGGTGGTACCTTTAGTACTAGCTAACAATGATAAATACAGAAGGAGAAGCCCGTGAGGAGACTCAGTAGGTAAAGGTACTTGTTGTCAAGCCTGAGGACAGGAGCTCAGTTTCCTTACTCACAGGGTAGAGAGAGAGAAAGGATCTACACATTCAAGCTGTGGCAAGTGTACATCTACACACACACACACACAAATATAGTAAAAATTAAGATAAACAGAAGGGAGGTTTTCTTGTCCTATGTGAATGGTAAAGGTTTTCAAGTTATATAAATCCTATGTTAGGATAAAACCTATTGTTGCATACTTTGCATAATTCAAAAGAAAGTATGTAATTTAGCATGTACAGAGATTTACCACAATCAAAAAGGGGATTCCCTGATTAGCTATAACAGAGAGAATGAATATCTGCTTTGGTAGGAAAACATCCTGGGAGAAGAGAAACTTGGATCGAGCTGGGAAGGTAGAGCATGGATGCTCAGCTAAGCAGAGATCACACCTTGTTCAGGAAGTACAAGTTAAGCTTTAAAGTTTGGAGAAACTTGCTGTGTGGAGAAGTGAGAGGGCTGAATATAAAGGACTGACCCGTGCCAGTCTCCTGAGTAAAAGAGTATGTTATATTCCTGGAGCCAACAACAGGCCAGTATGACCAGTGTCGTGATGAGGAAAGAGGGATGGAGGATGGCATGCCGCACACAGTGGTATCACAGTGCCAAGGAGTTTGGGGTTCATCTTAGAGGTGATGAATAACAGTGGGATGGTACTGGTTAAGAAGAAGGGTGCCGCAGCCGACTTTGCATTGTAGAACTTGTCATTGACAGCATTGCAGAGGAATGAGAGGAAGGAGCCCAGGGGAAAAGGAGTGCAGGAAAGCTGCTGAAGGAGGAACACTTTGAGGAGGGAGATGAGGACAGAGTCAAAGAGAACCACAAGTTTCTGGCTTGGTGGCCTTGTTAGCAAGGTACCAAACATAGAACTGACTTGAGGCTGGGTGGTAGATAAAAATTAATTAACAATTTGTATGTTTTGAGTTTAGTTACCTTGAAGACATCTAGTTATAATAATAAGGGCTAGAAAATAGGGCTTTATTCTTCAGTTTATGGGTAGGGTGAGGTCACTTCAGGAGAGTGCTTGTTCTCTAACCTGCTTTAGATCCTAGAGCCTTTTAATGTGTGTGTCCTTTCCCCAGAAAGTGTCTTATTGTCACAAATAAAATCTTATGACTTTGCAAAGATCTATTTTATATCTGCTGAGGCCCAAACATGTCAGGTATAACTTAACCATCTCGCCAAACACATGCAACTTTTGTCCACAGAGATTTTTGGTTCAGTTAAGTCCGCAACAAGACTTGGGATTTATGTAATCAAGTAATAATTTGATTGATTCTGTACTGATACTTTGCAATATGAAAATCAATATATGTATATACATATGTGGGGTTTTTTTTTGTTTGTTTTTGTTTTGTTGAGACAGGCTCTAACCATATAGTCCTGGCTGGGCTGGAACTTGCTCTGTAGGTCAAGCTGGCTTCCAACTCTTAGAGAAGGGGCTGCCTCTGATGCTGCTTCCCAAGTGCAAGGATTAAAGATATGTGCCATTGTGCCTAGGTAGATTTTATTTTTTTAACAAATAATTTGGGAAGTCAGGGAACCAGACTTTGAAAAACACTGCTGTAGGGGTTCATAACCCTCAAGTCAAGAAGCCTGTCTCGCTGTGTCTTGGCAGGCCAAGAAATCTTAGGAGATAAATAACCCCTTTGTCGTAGGTTCTTCTTTGTCTTCCTTTTCTCTCCTCTTTAGTAATGCTGGGAGCTATTCTAAAAGATGAATATAAAATAGTAGGCAAATAGACCAGACTTTTCGCTTTCCTGGAGTATTCTCCTTAATTGTCTGAGAAAAAAACGTAAACAATAAGTGCTATAGAAATAAGGAGGAAAGAAGAATATGAGATGGGAAGGGTTATGTATTATTTTATATTTTTTTCTTCTGTTAATAGTAAAGTCAAGATACATCACTAAGGGGGTAGGAGAAGAAAAAAGCCAACATTGGGATATCTAGAATAAGAGTGTTCCAGTCTAAAGAGAACGACACTAAGGAGACTCTGTCAGGGAGAAGGTAGCCAGCCTCCGGTGAGCCATGCTTTCAGAAGGTAGTTACTGCTGAATCTTAGGTTAGAAGCCTAAGGGGGTTTGGCTTGGTTTGGTTTTGCTGTGGTGCAGGGCACACTGGTGGGTTTTGCCGAAGGTGCTTAAGTCTCAGTGACTGCAGTTCACCTCTTCTAGTTGAATGAATTCCTGGTTGATGTTATGCTGGCCAAGCCCTCAGAACCACATTTCCTGCGGGGATGAGGATGAGACTGGGGGTGCAGAGGGAGTGCCACACAGACAACTGGTGTAAAGTGAGCTGCTCATCCCTCTCGGGATCCCATCATATGTTACTAGCCTGGAGCAGGATACTAGGGCTATCCTAGTGGAAGAAGAGTCTTCAGGCCCTTACTGGTTTAAAACTAAACATGGTCTAGAACCCAGCAAGCATCTAAGATGAGTCTCTGGAAGAGCAAGGGAGCGGAATGCCTAGAAGATACTCATTTTAGTTTTTCCAGGGTGGCGAGGATGAGAGTGCGGAGCATGATGAATGCATTGATGCTGATGAAAAGACCCTGATGAGAGAAAGGATTGCAAAAAGGTTAAAAAAAGACACAAGTGAAAATGTGAAATCAGCTGGAGAGGGCGCAGTAGAAAAGAAGCCGGCGAGCCGTAGGTAAGTCAGCCATTGTCCTTTGGCAACTGCAATTCCGTCTGTTTGCTTCTCTTACCTGGAGCTGAGTGCTCCGCTCCTGAATTTTTAAACTCGCAATGGCATAATGCTAACTGTTAGGCTGTGGGAAATCAGCTGCTTTGGGGCCTTTAAACAGAATCAAAGGAATTTAATGTACAGTAAACAGTATATTGGCTGTATGTATGAGATTGTATTTGTTCAGAAATGTGAACTTTGAGTGATTTGTATAAGAAAGACATCCTCAAAAGCTTTAGGGGAGTAAAATTGGTCCAAATTGGTGAGTAAAGGGCCCTGAAACCATTCTTAGACATCTTTTCAAGTCTGATTGGCTAAAACTTACTGGGCTCTCTAATCATCGGCATTGTAAAGTAAATTCCAGTGAATGCTGGAAGTCTGTCTGGTGTTAAAAGTTTGTTAGATTTTACTTTTCTGAAATTCAGCTCAAGTAAAACCCCTCCCTTCCTAGATGATTCTTTATTATAGCTCTAGGATATATACATCTTAACTATCACTGCTCTACAGCATCACGGGATGTCTTTTATTCAGTTGATCTGTGCAATACAATAAAAGAACATAGAAATGTGTGTGTGTGTGTGTGTGTGTGTGTGTGTGCATGCTCACGCACATGTGCATGTGTGTATTTCCCAGCCTTCTGTGGGAAGCTCTAAGATCAAGGCATTTCCTTTGTAGAGGTCCCTCAGTATTTGCTTTGTTTAACCAAAAATAAAAGTGATCCCCAGAAATGTCTACTGATCACATTTCTTTTGTGATCAGAAGTGGAACTGAGAGCTCAGAGTGATGGCTCACACCTTTAATCACAGCGCTCAGGAGGCAGAGGCAGAGGCAGAGGCAGAGGCAGATTTAAGTTAGAGGCCAGAGTGGACTACATAGTGAGTTACAGGAAAGACAGGGCTACACAGAGAGACCTCGTCTTGAAAAAACGAAGCAAAACAAAACAGAACAAAAATAAGAAGAAAAAAACTGATGAAGGTTCTGACTTTAAAAAAAAACTTCCTATTAGTCATGGTTTTAGAAGCTGAAGTTCAAGATCGAACTACTTAACAAATTTGATTTTTTTTTCATGTGGTGGAGAAGACCCGGGATGGCTCTTTTTCTTAACAGAACATCAGGTTGGAGGGCCACCAGCATTTGATAAGGAAAGAAGAGATGGAAAGATATGGGAGGCTTTGGTCAGTGACTGAGCCTGAAAGCTGGCAACTGACTGAACTAGTTACGCTAAAGCAGTGCTTCTCAACCTGTGGGTCGCAACCCCTTGGCGTCAAGCGACCATTTCAGAGGGTTTGCTTATGACCATTGGAAGACACAGATTATTTACATTATAATTCATAACAGTAGCAAAATTACAGTTATGAAATAACAACGAAGATAATTTTATGGTTGGTGTCAACATATATTAAAGGGTCGCAGCGTTAGGAAGGTGGAGAGCCACCACTCTTCTTTCTAGAAGAGTGAGGTGATATTTGAGTCAGAGGCACTGTGGAGCTTGTCATTTTGTCTTTTTCTGATGATGATTTCTTACATAGTTACAGCCTAGGAAATATCTAGTTATCCTAACAGTTTTTCTGTTTTTATAAATGAATATAATTTGCATATTTTAAACCATAAAATACTAAGAGTACTTTGTACAGTCACTGTATTAGGAAAAACCCTTATTAAAGTACTTGCAAGTCTACCCAGGAAAATGAATTTCAGAAAACTAATTCTCTAAAAGTAATTTTAAAATTTTAGGTAAGGATGGTAAGAGGAGAAATCTGTTGCTGCAGGTCACCCTCTGACTTCCACATCTGTAGAGGTCATTTTAAATAAGTACGTTTACTTTTGAAGTTTTGCATAAACATAAGCATTGTGAATATGGATTGGTCTGTGTCCCTAGAAGATAGGAAGCTGACATTACCTTAAGCACTCCTCCGTTCGCTCAGACCTTTGCAGTCACCTCCTGTAGCCACCCTTAGAAGAGCCCTACTGCTGAACAAGCTAACTAGAATCCTTGTTATAGGGGCCTAAACACTTTAAACTCCCGTTTACTCCCATGTGCATCCAGGGCTGGGTAAAAGTTTGAGATGCACATGTCAGCCCACAGCTGGCTGGCAGTTAAGGGCACTACTTAAGTCCTAGCTGAAAGCGTAACTGTAAGGGATCGCTTTTGTCCTGTAGGTGGCACTCAGTGGCTACAAGTTAGTCATGAAAAAACAAATTGAGTATTCTGCTCTGCTTATTTATTTCTAGCCTTTGTGTTCTGATTCAAAATAAATCGCTAAACATTGAAGTCAGATGGAGCAAATATCATTTGCTGTGGTGCTTGCAGTCATTATGCAACCACTGTCTTTTTTGCGTAATTTCTTAATTTTTAATGTGTAAAAGTGTAATCATAATGCCAAGCAGCTAGACAGAAATATTAAAGTCAAGGATGAAGACCTTATGGATTAGTTAGGCTTTAAATTATGAGATGTGTTATTATAAAGTCATAAGCAATATATTCTAACTCCTGAGGCCTAATGTCACTAAATTTAGTTTTTGTTTCGTCATCGTCCTCTTTTGAATTTGCAATATATGACTAGGATGACTCTTGGAATTTTGAATTATTTTCCCCTCGAGGATTTCTAGACCTCCTGATAAAAGAAAGTAAAAGTCTCAGATTTGCATGAGTCTTATCACACATGTTCTGCTTTGGATTATAAGTTTTTCCATGGCACATAAGTTTTGCTCTCTTTTTAAATTAAAAGGTAACTTGATAATTAAATTTCAAAAAAGTTAATACACTTTAAAATGATGGTACAATTTTTAAAGGATAGGAAAACTTAAAAGATCAAGCCAGGCTGTTGGTGGACACCTTTAATATCAGCACTTGGGAGGCAGAGGCAGGAGGATCTCAATGAGTTCGAGGCCAGCCTGGTCTACAGAGATAGTTCCAATACAACCAAAGCTGTTACACAGATAAACCCTGTCTTAAAAAACTGAAGAAAAGATCAAAACCCGTGGGCCTTCTAGCCAGGCAACTTCCAGCCTTAGAAGCGTCTGCAGGGTGTCCCCACTGTAGACTCAGGACCATGATAGGCAATGAGTGGAACTGAACCATCAGAGGACACGGCTTCCTTTTACTCTCTCTTATCTTTTGTGGATTGAAGCAAGAAGTGAGACAAAAAGAAATAGAAATGCATGAATTAAATTCTGGATAATTGGCCCACATATAATACTTGCAATTATGTCTTTGATCTGGAGTAACAGTGGTCTAAATATATTTTCAGGAAATGTTGTGGCTGGGCAGCAGATACTAAAGCCAAACTCAGTCCTGGTTTGAATATTTTCCTTCTTTTACCAGAACTTGATGCTGACTTTTTTTTTTAATATATATCGCCTAACTATCCACTCTATTCTTAACTTTAATCTAAAATATTTGTTACTCTTATGCTAGACACTGTGTAAGAACTATTATGTGCTAGGTTTGGAAAACATGAAAATACAAGAGAAATGGGTTTGTCTGCTAATGTTCATTGTCTAATTGGTGTTGTCGGATGCATCTCCCAAAGTTCAGGTGCAGCCGTACTGAGGGATGAAGGACTGAAGGAATGACTACCAGGACAGGAGGGCAATAGTACTAATTAGTTATCTGGGCAATGGATTACTGAGAAAAGATTTTGCTTACCTCATGATCCCTCTCACACATGAATGCATGAGCACACACATACACACATACACACATACACACACACACACACACACACACACACTCACACACATTCATGCATGCATGAGCACACACATACACATACACAAACACACTCACACACATGCATACATGAGCGCACGCACACACACACTCACCACACACACACACACTCACACATGCGTGCATGAGCACACACATACACACACACTCACACACATTCATGCATGCATGAGCACA
>NW_004949109.1:4328583-4375323 GCF_000317375.1 Microtus ochrogaster | reverse complement strand
ACACACACTCACATGCATGCATGAACGCGCGCACACACTCACACACATTCATGCATGCATGAGCACACACACACTCACACACATGCATGCATGAGCACACACACACACACTCATATGCATGCATGTGCACACACAGAGAAGGCCCTCTCGAGCCGTCTCTAAATTAACTTCGAGCTTCCCAGATTTAAGAACCATTACCCAATTTCAGATATTTTGTTCTTAACAGACACAAATCATGAAAAATTAAGAATTACAGGAAGTAGACATGGCAAGGTCTCTACTAGACATTGAGTAAGTTGTATATATTTCAGAAAAGCATCAAATGCCAACTTATGAAAAGCAAGAGAGGTGCAGAGGTGGTGGTTCATGCCTGCAGTCCCGCATTTGGGAGGTTAAGGTGGGAGGCTCATAAGTTTGAGATCTGCCTGGGCTACATAGCATGTCAAATATCGCAGGTTTCTTATGTGTTACCCTAATTCTAGTAAGATAAAGCATCTTTTGGAGCCACTGTTTAAATACTAACACTCATGCATCAAGCTCAGTTCTTTAGATTAATATTGCTATTCTCCCCAAGCTAACTGGATGGTTTATTTTACTGTCTTTACCTGTTATGGTTAAAATTTTGAAATAATATTGGTTGTAATATAAACCATTTCATACTTTAGTATTTCTGGCAAGTTTCCTTTATCATTCTGTTTGGAGCTTTATTGCAGGAATTTTGGATATTCTCAACAAAACTATTTCTTGAACTGTTCAAAATGATATATCACTTTAAAAGTGCTAAGTTAGTTCACCGAGAACTAGTTAAATCCATATGCAAGGGGTCACCTTCAAACTAAACTCATCCCCCATACACTTGAACTTAAGCAAATGTTCCAGAAATGTGACATCTCTACTGTTTTTACAGTTGGATTCCGTAGGGCAGACAGGAAGCTGTGAAGTGCACAGGCAGGAGGCAGTTGCATATCTTTAGAGTTGCAGTCTATCCATCTCACAACCACTGTTGTTTATGGGGACTAGAGTTGTCCGTCTGAAATGCATTGTAGAAATTTTACAGAAAACATTCTTTAAGTCATTCTCTACTGTAACACGAAGGGCCTGCTTGTTGGGGTATCTGTCCTGCCCAGTACCCCACAACCGGCAAGCCCCAAAGAAAATCACACAGAGTCTGCATTAATTATAAACTGATTGGCCCATTAGCTCAGTCTTCTTATTAGCTCTTGTAGCTTATAATAGTCCATTGTTCTTATCTGTGTTAGCCACATGGCTTGGTACCTTTCTCAGCCTGGCAGATTACATCTTGCTTCTTGGTGATCTGGGCAGGAATGGGAGGAATGGGCTTCCTCCTTCCTAGAATTCTCCTGTTCTCATCGCCCTACCTCTACTTCCTGTCTGGTTGGCCTGCCTATTCTTCCTGCCTGGCCAATCAGCGTTTATTCAAAATATGATTGACAGAATACAGACAATTCTCCTGCACCACTCTACCCTGGAAAATAGATTTCCACTGAAGAAGTTTGCAACCCTGGTTGTTCTCTTATCATCCCCATCTGCTCACTGTGAATTCACCTGTTCACTAAACAGGCAAGCATAGTTTGTGTAAGAAAGAAGAGAAGGCCACCAGTGGTTCCAGTTTCTTTGTTTTGCACAAAACACATAACATTGTACAAGGGCCTGGGGGAAATTATACCTAGTGATTCTGTCTAGGCCTCTCTTCTCTGCACCCCCCCCCACTCTTGAGATCTTTGCCACCCTTCAGATAGCGCTTGATGTTCCTGGTTTGTTGAGTGTATTTATAGGTTTCTCAAGGTGAGGAGTTGTTCCCATTTTTGACAATTACTTATTGTACTTTTCCAGTATGGCTAGGCATTTTGCCAAGTGTTTTTCCCCCCACAACAAAGCTACAAGGTATAATTTGTGTTATTATCCTTGTTTTGACAAGTGAAACAAAGAAACCTAAAACACTAGACTTCTAAAATGTGAAGTGCCTTGTCTTTTGCCCATTGCTGCATGGTAGCAAAACCAGTTCTTGGACTGTAATGATCTGCACCTCTTCAGAGCCCAGAGAGTAGGACCCAGTCAGATGTGCCCAGCTAAAGAGAGCTTGGCATGGGATTTCTCTAGCAGAGAGCACCAGGTTCAGTGAAAAACCTATTTCTAGAAATATGGTGGAGAAATGGTTGAGGAATACATGGGGATATTAATCTCTCTATTCACACATCCTAGCATGCTCAATACATCACACACATGCTCACACGCATATACACATGCATATACTCATGAGGGGGGTGGGTAGACAGAGACAGATGAATAATAATTTTAGGCAATCCCTTAGATAAATAAGTGTACTATGTATAAATATATAAATAAATAGACAAAAATTTCAGTAGCTTGAAACAGGTCTTATCTTACTGTGATGAAGAGCTCCAGGTTAGCTCCTTATTGTCTTCATCTAGGGCCTGGCATGCAGCTGTTTTTCCCTGAGATAACAACTTGGCAGAGGGGAGAGTGATGACGGGTTCATGCTAGCTCTTAAGATTTCTGCTTTGAGGTGACATATCACTTCATCATCTCAGAGGCTAAAGCCTCATGTCCATTGAGCCAAGTTTAGACCCTCTTCCACAGGCAGGAACAGGAAATGGCTAGAACAGCAATGGAATCTACTATAGTCTCTGCTTTGCTTAGGAATTCGAGGGATACCTGTGATTGTGCAATAAGTTTGATCAACATCTTTCTGCCATCTTTGTCTTGATCCAAAGCAAAGAGAAGTAACAGAGATTATATAGTCATCGTTACCAGAATTTCAAAGGGGATATCAACTTGTAGTTATTGAAGATTTTTTCAAACTGGTTCTTTATGTAGGAGGTAGGGAAGATGACACTGGATGTCTTCCATAACTTTGAGAAGTGCTGGAGAAACCCTTCCCATGCACAGAACATTAAATTATAGCTTCCTCATGAGGTACCTTAAGGATCTTTTCCTTGTAAGGAATAGAAATGCATTCATACTAGCTCAGACACAGGAGTTTCTGGATGAAGGGATAGGACTGTTGCCAGACTCCAGATAAAAGTATTGCTGCAGCTCTTCCTGGGAAGCAGGTGTCAGAGAGTTCCATGTTTTCTTCCTCTGCAGACTTAGACTCTGCTTTTCTCTGTTTTTATTGTTTTCTATAAGCCTGTTTCTCTGTAGGGCAGTGATTGGTCTACACCATCTCTTCATAGAAAAATTATCGTGATTTTTGTCCCAAATATAATCATCCAGATGACAGAATCTTATTGGCTAGGATTAGGTCCGTTCACTCCTTTATAGCTTTGATATAAATATAGAAATATAGAAAGGGAACTGGGAAGCCATGAGTTTTGTAGTAGCATCAAGGTCAGCTAGCCATTATCTGTCTTCCCTTTTACTTAGTATAGGGATTCGAGTATTTAGCAGAACTCATAACTGCCCAGATTAAAGATAATCACCGTTCTCCTGTGCAGCTTGAATGGCCATATAACCATATTCTGATTAATGAGGTAAGGGAAAAGTATATCAGACTGTGGAAACAGTTTTTTAAAACAATGAATTTTATTAAGCATGGAGTAACCCAATATTTATTATTATTGTTGTTGTTGTTATTATGGTAGTAGTAGGGGGTGATGGTGATGGTAATGGTGGTAGTGTAGTAGTAGTAGTAATAGTAGTAGTGCCTTATTAGGCTCAATGGTTAAGAGCATTGTGTTGTTCTTGCAGAGGACCTGGGGTTGGTTCCTACCGTCCACATGGCAGCTCACATCCATCTGTAACTCCAGTTCTGGGGGATTCACTGCCTTCTTCTGGCTTCTGTAGGTGCCAGGCATTCACATGGTGCACATAAATACATGAAAGCAAACACTCATACACATAAAATAAAAATAATTTCTTTTTAAAAATTATTTTTATTCTTTGAGAAATCATATATATATGCATGTATGTATGCATGCATGTATGTATACAATGTATTTTGATCATATACATCTCCTATAACCCTACTCAGACTCCCCCTGGATTCAACCTTCCACTCCCATTCCCCAATGCTTGTCAATGCACAACAGCTCCGAACTTTATGTTCTCTCTATTTTTTGATATCCCACTGAGAATGTTAATGCTACCTATATACACACG
Organism: Microtus ochrogaster; assembly: GCF_000317375.1. Classification (NCBI taxonomy): domain Eukaryota; kingdom Metazoa; phylum Chordata; class Mammalia; order Rodentia; family Cricetidae; genus Microtus; species Microtus ochrogaster. Next base: position 4,371,180 of record NW_004949109.1, on the reverse strand, counting down.
GGGGTGGGTCTATCTACTGGAGCATTTGCAACCTGTCAGTGGCCACATCCCCAGGGAAAAGTTACCTTCTTCCCCAGAAGCCACCAACTGAAAATAGCTCCTCAGTTAGAGATGGGGCTTGTGAGCCCCTGCGATATCCACTCTGGAGTTTTGACTGGCTTGATCTTATACAGGTAAATATGGCTTGTTTAATATATGAGTGTGATAGATAGCATTGCCACGTCTAGAAGACAGCACATCGTAGCACTCTTCCCCATTCTATAACTCTTGCATACTTTTTTTTTGGGGGGGGGGCTTAAATGTGTTTATTTCTGTGTAAATCGTTACAAAACCAGATCTTTGGGGCTGTCGCTGACCCCCATTACCTCAGAGTGCGAGGACTCAGAGCTGGCCAGCATACTTTTTTAATGATACAAATGATAAATTATATTTATAAAGTAAGTAAGTATGAATAGTCAACACGAATCTAAAACCAGCCACCAACACTTGAACTGAGAAACATTTGGGTGACTTCCTTCAAGATGTTCATCAGGAAGGGCATGGTGGCATGTGTGCAACACAGGACAGTGACCAGTGACCTTGTGATCAGTGCAGCAGGTCACAAGGACATGCGCTGGGTGACAGGTAGAAGGAAGGAATCCAGCAACTATTGGTGTGGGGCCTCAGTCAGAAGGGCTCTTGTCTTCTCCAGCAGAATCTGATTCTTGCATTCTTTCTGTGTCCTCTTGTACAGTGTTCCCTGAGCCTTGAGGGGTGGGTTGACATAGATGTCCCCATGTGGGGCTAAGTATTCAGTGTTTATCATTAGTTATGAATATCTACATTAACCTCTGCTAACTGCATTAAGAACTTTCTCTGGACCAAGTCTGAGAAACATATATCTACAGGCATAAATGTAAATATTTAAAAGTCAGTTTAGTAATATAAATATTTAGCAAAATAACAACAGTAGATTCCTTTTTTATCCCCATCAGCCATAGACTTGTGACAATGTTTATAATACCAGTTATATCAATTATGCATTTTCTCCTGTGTAACAGGCTTCAAATTCTATCAGAAAGTTATTAGTTACCCCTAAAACAGTCATGCCAGTATTGCACCAGTAGGCACATATTTGTCTGGCAGATCACTGCTGTAGCATGTAAAGTCCAGACCACTGATGTCTTTTTCCCTGAAAGCCTGCATAGCACTTTCTGGCACTATAAGAGCTAGCCAGAAAGAAGGAAGTTTCTTAGTCAATACAAGATTTATTGTTTTTATATTCTGCAACCAAAATATATGGCACCTTCAGCAGTAGGGTCTTAGTATACAGTTCTGGTAGGCAATCAAAAACAATGACAGTAGCCCATGTTGTTTTAGAGACCTATTTTTGAGGCCTTTTTGAGGGAGCTAATCCATGCCTGGCACTGAGATTTCATTTACCAACTCTTGTCTTCTGGGAACACCCATGCAGGTTACCTCCATTCAAGCTCTTTTTTATCTTTATTTTAGATTTTTGTCATTAGCTCACACAGCAGTAGACTCGGTGTCAGAATTATGAATACATCCTTAGTTTTTCCACCACTACCCTCCTCTCACTGCTAACCCTTCACTTAAACCTTTAGGCCCCAGTGTTTCACATCACACATGTTCTGATGTTCTCTCTGATTACATTTTATTGGGTTCACTCTATTTCCACGTGGCCTTTCCATGCACCTCAAGCAATTGTTGTCTTTTCCTTTTTGTTTTGGTTTAAGAAAGAAAGAAGAGGCTGTCTCCTTGATCCCTTCTTCTTCCTGCTAATCTGTACCCTGACTTGTTGGCTGCACAAGGGACCTGAATCCTTAATATTGTATGAACCAGAGTTCCAGCTTAAATTTCCCACTCTGAACTTTTTTGACATGAGCTAAAATAACCTCAGGTTACATTGATCATATGATTTGCGGGTTTTGTTCCATGAGGCAGAAACTCAGCGGCTGTGAGCGATACAGTAAGACTGCTTCTTTTAGGACTGTGAGTATGGCAGGTCCTCTAAGGTGGGAATGGGCACAAGGAAACGGTAGTTGCTTATTGATGAATACCTGCTTCATTAGACCCATACCTACTGGTAATTGTTAAAATCAACTGATACAACATAGAAATAAAACTAAGAAGGCAAGAAAGGAACATTCCCAGTTGGTCTGTTTAAGAGACCATTGTCCTACTCAGATGTTGATAGAAAAGACAAAACAATGCACATACCAACTTGCTTTTAACTTTCTTTAGCATATTCACCTATGCTACCAAGTGATGAGCATATTTTCATTACTTGTTAACTGAGTAGAAAAGCCTAGTAAAGACCCTTTACCCATCTGGTAAAATGGAAGTACATTTTGTTCTAAAAGGCTTATCATAAAATATGGCATACAAAAGGAACAAGGAAAGAAGAGGAGGAGGAGAAGAGGAGGAAGAAAAGAAAGAAAAAAAAGAAAAAACATCACATCATAGAGATTAGAAAGCCTCACCTTCCTTCATAATAAATGTACTTTAGAGCTCTGTTACTGTACGTTTCCGCAGATAGCAGATACACATAATCGTCACTTAAAACTGAATCTTACCAGCCTTCAGCAGGATATAAAACGCAAGAGCCTCTACCATTCCACTCTCTATTTCAGGCCAACAGAATATTTGACTGAACACTCTGAAGCCACGGCAAGGTTTTTTTTTTTTTAAACAAACAAAAAACTCCTTTCACAAAGATGATCTTTAAAATATTTCAAGTTTCTGTAGAGATTTTAAACAAATAAGCATATTCAGAAAACTTGTAATAATTTGTAACTACTAACAGAACTAAAAAACTAAACACCCAAAGAAAAGGAAATGGAAAGATATTACATAATGCTCAAAGTTAGGAAAATTCTTTTTATAGAATCAAGAAAATTCAAATGCACAGCAAAGAACAAATCTAACTTCCTATCTGGTAAGTACATATATATCTTTGAGCTGTTGAATTTTTAAAGCAAATAGAAAACACAAGTTAAAAAGAAATTATTTAACAAGTTAACTCATGTCGATGCCTGCCTTGAATCACGTGCTTGGAACCTGAGCTCTGTCTTTTCGACAACAAATAACAACATCAAGATCAAATTAGAAAATGACATAATCAAGTTTCTTTTTAGAAAGGTCACCCTTGTAATGATAGGGAGGGAGCCAGGATGAGCGAGCAGTTAAGCAGCCAAACATGATGGGAACCTATGCTAAGGCAGCACTGTGTCTGCTAGGTGCTTTACGTTTGGTAAGCCCCCACCCATGCCTACAACATCATGCGGTAGGTGTGGACATACTGCCCTCCGCCCCAATAAAAGCTCCCAGGTGAACCTGATGGGAGCAGAGAAAGCCAGTAGCTTCCTGTGGGAGGGAGAAGTTAATTTTAATTTAATGGATCAGGAAGTCTACATGGATTAATCTGGTTCTTGAAGAAGTAAGGCTTGAATAAGAGGAAGTGGGTGGGAAAGAGAATTTCCAAAAGAGGAAACCAAGAAAAGTGCGTGTTCTTAAGGAATGATCTGTTGAGACTAGACGAGTGGATGCAGTTGAAAACGAAGCTGGAAAAGATAGACTGGGTCCAGATGACAAGGGAACTTTTGGGGTAATAAAGTATAAATATAACTTACTTTACTTTATTTATATATCCATCAAAAGTATCAAACAAGTATAGATTAAATGATATCAGAGTAAGTCAGTGTTTTTCAGATTATGTTCTTATCTTTAGGTGAGATTAGTTATCTTCTCTTCTTGCTAAGTAGCTTTTTAATGAAGTCAAATAAAAAAATTCATATGAGGGCTGGAGAGATGGCTCAGTGTTTAAGAGCATTGAGTGCTCTTCCAAAGGACCCGAGTTCGATTCCCAGCAACCACATGGTGGCTCACAACCATCTGTAATGAGGTCTGGTGTCCTCTTCTGGCCTACAGACATATATGCAAACAGAATAGTGTGTCCATAATAAATAAATAAATAAATAAATATTTTTAAAAAATTCATATGAAACTACTTTGAAAACATGATACCACTGATAGCTTATATTGATAAAATTTAAATGGCCTTTGATTCCCTACAGTCCAGTTCTCTCGGTTATAATTACAGAATAGGTCACTTTCTAGTACTTGTTTTCCATCCATGACATACTGCAAGTAAACTGAAAAACTGATTCGTTAAGTAATTGCTAATAGTTACTAAGCATATATGTAACCTCAGTAGAACCTAAAGGCCTATGTATACTAAAAGTATATAGTACCAGTGTAGTGGAAGAGATGGACCCTTCCACTCTGGGGTGCTTTGAAGAGGCAGGTTAAGCCTATCGACTGCTTTATAGGCCACCATGCTTCATAAACTTTCTAGTTGTCTCCCTTGAACCTCTCTCTGGGCTCCAGAGAGTGTAATCATATCAGATGCGCATATTGATTACATCATGCGCATGAATATGGTAAAAAGTACCAGATGGTAGAGGCTATTTAGTGCTCTAAATACATAGGAAATCTCAAGCAAAATTTCAGGTTAGCTGAGGTTCGTTTTCTTGAAGGTGTGTTTAAAGGAGATTTATAACGCAGCAGCCAGAACCCAAACTGGAGAATGTGTGGATAATTTTGCTAAGAAAAGGAAGGAAAGCCTCTTATTTGAAATGGGTTTGCTAACATACGGCATTTTCCTTGAATCGGTATTTACTATTTTTATTTCATTTGTTTAATTCTGAATGCTTATAAAATGAAAATATTACTCTTAAGAACATCTTGTTTATAATAAAAATTTTATGACAACTTTATGAGACAAAAATAACTCATCTACTAGCATGGTTATGGACATGTTCACTCAAGGAAACAAATTTAAAGATAACATTCTAATTTTAACTAGCTAGTATATGCAACTGTTTTATTTTAGAGAGATGAATATCCTTGTTTATAACTGGGTGACATTCATTGCTCTGGAAAACACTGCGCTTTTTAAAAGATTGATGTGTTTTTTTAAACATACATTGACAGATACATCTCATATCATATACTAAAGAAAATAATATAAAATATCACTTTTGAAAATGCAGTTTTGGCCGGAGGTAGTGGTGTGGTGCGTGCCAGCACTTGGAAGGCAGAGACAGGTGGATCTCTTTGAGTTCAAGGCCAGCCTGGTCTACAGAGCTAGTTCCAGGACAGCCAAGGCTACACTGAGAAACCCTGTCTTGAAACACAAACAAAAAATATGTCCAATTTTGGCAATGTTTTCCTCTTCTACTCTTCAGATTTTGCTAGAATATTTACAGTTTTTCAGCTTTGATATGCTCAGAGTTTTATGAAAGTGGTTTAATTTTTTTCCCTATGTATTTATTATTATAAGCAGCATTACCTGATATTTGTCATTGACAAAATGATGAATGATTAATAAGAGGGTACTGGGGTGACGTGTAGATAAGGAGTTGGAATTTTATCTTGGTTTGTGATGGCTGAAATTGAACTGGGATCTCCTCCTCAGGCCTTCTGCTCTGGAAGACCCATGAAGAATAAATGTATCATTTCTTATCTTTAACATACAGAAGGAAGTTTGTTTTGTTTGTGGGTTGGCTTTGTTTTATTTTGTTTATTTGTACCTTTTAGTATTATTTTCAGTGTGTACTGGGGCTCTGTTTAACAAAAGGGTGCTTTTATATGTTAGCCTATGGATGAACGTAAAGTAAAAAGAAGATTGAACATAAGATTTATGTTTTACCATCAAAACATTACACTATAAGTTTCCACAGAGAAAGAAATGGAGCAGATAGGTATGATGACATCTTCCCCTGTGACTATAGCATCATGGCACCTAGGTGTACACTTTGCTGGTACTATGCAAGACAACCAGGACATAGTATGTTGCCACAGGAGTTCCAGGAGGGCTTGTGCATGTGTATTTCTCCACCCTTACCTACTTAACTTTGAGTGTTTTCCTGAAAATGAAGGGATTAGGACCTGAGGAGATGGCTCAGACAAGAATGTACTTGCCACAAAAGCACAAGTAGTTGAGCTCAGGTCCTCAGCACCCACATAAAAAGCCAGACATGGCCTTGTGCACCAGTAATCTCAGTGCTGGAAATGTGGAGACAGGAAGAGACCTAGTACTTGCTGGCCAACTAATCTAGCCAAATTAGCGACTTACTGTTTCAGGGAGAGACCCTGTCTCAAAAATTCAAGTGGAGGAGTGATTGAGGATGACACCTGACATCATGCCTTGCCTCTACACACATATGCATACATGTGCGTATGAGTGTGTATACAATAAAAACATATATGTACACACACTCATGAATGCAAAAGAGCAAAAAAGGAAACGAAGGAACTGGACTACCTTTAAGTACACATTTACCTGTTCTATAAAAGTTCTGTCTAGACGTAAGCAGAAAAAGGCTACAACTAGGTGTTTCCAATGAACAGGTTTTATATGTCATAACAAGTCTTTCAAGCTAGCAGGTGTGTTATCCCAACTGTTGATGAACTGGTTCCGGTGCGTTGCAAGTTCAAGGTCAGCCTAGGCAATTTACTGCGATCTGGGTGTGCAACTCTGTGGAGAGCAACTGCACGATGTGTGAGATACCTCAGTTCAGTCCCCACTACCAAAGAGCCAAGTCCTTGAACTTGCTCTGTGGTCTATAATTGTCTGCAATTTGCTACCTCCTTCCACACCTCTGATTTGTTCCTTTCCTTTCTCCCTCTCTTCTGTCTTGTTTGCTTTTTAAATTTCTGGTAGAAGTTTTGGGTGTTGGTTTTTGGATCTTCCTGCTGCAACCAAATTGAAAACTTCAAATATCCTCTCATTTCTTTCTCAGCCTCTCACTAATTTTAGTTTGTCATTCTGATGATCCACGTTTTATATGCCAGCTTGGCTAGTCTGACAAAACCAGTTACTCCAGCACATGCAAAGGAGACTTGTAGATGTGACTCAAGTCTGTAATTGGTGACTTTGCTAGGTAAAGGAGGTCATTTCAGATGTTTGCTGGCCTAATTCAGTTAGCTAAAAGCCTGAAAGGAGTGTTGGGGTTTCTCTCCAGAAACTCCATCTGGATATCAGCTTCAGTCAATGCCCCCGAAGTTCAGGCTGCCGTGCCTGATGGTTTGTGTGTCTGTAGGTTTCACAGTCTTCTAGCTGCACCCATGATCAAATATACCCATTCTGGGTAATGCATCCACCTCCCCAGGTTATTTCTCTGGTTGAAGTGGAACTGACAATTATGCTTTTCTTTTCCTTTAGCTCAAAATATTTCTCAAATTCCCTGTTGCTTCTTCCTTGACCTGTGTATGATGTAGTATAGTGTTTAATTTCTAACTCTCTGACATTTGGTCAATGTGGAAATGGGTGTTTTGGGCCTATACTCGTTCTGCAACTCATTTTAAAGAAATGATGATATCTAGTTATTGGTATTTCCAATGTGTGCAGATCTCTGGATTCTTTCCTTAGATTTTCTGTATTCCTTTCAACAGAGTACTTGCTCTTTGTGTGTAATTTACACATTTCTGCTATGACTAGGAACATGGATAGATAACTGGCGTAGGTTTATTAACATTGTTGCATCATTTACATTTAGTGTTTGAAGGTGCTTTCGGAGCTGTCTGGTTCAGTGTCTCACCCAACCTCAGAACTCATTATGTTTATCCGTGTCCTCAGTTATTAAGGCCTTGTATTTTGAGATTTGTTGAAAGATTTACTCTCTGTTCCTTTTCCTATTGTCATTAGTCATGAAAAGTTGACTCAAAAAAAGGAACTAGTTTGTAGGAATCAAAGATATTATAGTGGAGAAGATTTGCTTTGGGGTTGAAGACATCTAAGAGTATCGGCTACAATTGTTTAACTTCATTATCTTTTTTTTTTTTTTTGTTTTTTCGAGACAGGGTTTCTCTGTAGCTTTAGAGCCTGTCCTGGAACTAGCTCTTGTAGACCAGGCTGGCCTCGAACTCACAGAGATCCGCCTGCCTCTGCCTCCCGAGTGCTGGGATTAAAGGCGTGCGCCACCACCGCCCGGCCTTAACTTCATATCTTTTGATGAATTTTTTAATCTCTTTTGCCCTCGGGTTAAAGAAGATAAAATAGTGCCTATCTTGCTAGAATGCTGTAGTAAGTTAATAATATTCATTAATAAACTGTAGCTGTTTTACATCAATTATATTTTCTTTGTCTCCTCCATATAAAGATATTCTCTAACATATATTCTGGAAGTTTCAAGTGATTCTAAATACTGTTTGTTCTTTTTATGGTATGACATTTTTAATTTAAAGAACAATTATGTAGATTATGTTTTTTAAATAGGTAAGATGAATCATTAATGCCATTAATACCATTAATTTGTTTTCCCATTAAATACTATTTAATTTTTGCCCCGCTTAATTATTCTATACCAATGTTCATAGTATTAGTAAATTAAAGAAGTTTGAAGTTGTAGGACCCATGTTAATTTTCTCCTAGTGCCCTAATTCATTTGGGATGCTATAAGTAAATACTATAGGAAGGACTGGCTAAATACAACTGAAGTTTTCTTTTCTTCACAGTTATGAAACCACAGAGGCGCACTCTCTCTGTGTGTCTCTGTCTCTCTCTCTGTCTCTGTCTCTGTCTCTCTCTCTCTCTCTCTCTCTCTGACCTGAAACTCACTCTTGTAGAAACAGGCTGGCTTCAAACTCTAGACCTCCACCTGCCACTGCCTCCTGAGTGCTGGATTTAAAGGTGTGCACCACCACCATCTGGCACAGTTGGGCATTTTTATACAATGTTTTCATAGGACAGAAGAGTCAAGAGAAATACATCGGGCCTTCATAGTTGTAAGAGTACTAATGCTATTTGTGAGGGTGTAAGGGTTTCAGCATCCAGAGCCTAACACTCACTTTGCAGATGAAGTATTAGAGAGTTAGCTGATTTATTGAAGATCACTTTTTTACTGACAGTGTCTATAGTTTGAGTCTGAATGTAAGTCTGATTTACTTTTTCCTGTAGTATCTTCTGAAAACTTCCAAAGCACTCACCAGTCTAAAACAGCATAGTGTGCTTTGCAACAGCTACCAAATTCACAATATCTTTACTGGTCTGCCCACTAGTGAAGGGACACCTGTAAAACAACAGTCCAAGGAGTAGCGTTAAGGGGACTCACTGCCACAGCAGTCCTCCGTGATACATCAAATGTCCATCTTCCCTGTGCAGGCATGAGTAAATGTTCTGATCATATGAATGAAAATACTAATAATTATGTCAAATAAAAATAGACTTTTAGCCAGGCGTGGGGAGCATGCCTTTAATCCCAGCACTTGGGAGGCAGAGGCAGGTAGATCTCTGTGAGATTGAGGCCATCCTGGTCTACAGCGTGAGTTCCAGGACAGCCAGGAGAATACACAGAAAAACCTTGTCTGAAAAAAACAAAAAATAAGAAATAAAAAAATAAAAAGTTTTTATAGTTGTTGTATTTATCTAAGACTATTCCATTTCAACAGATAAAGCTGCTAATATCATTTTCTTAAAAATGTCTTTTCTAGCTTTAGTTTTCTGTAAAAAACCCTTACCTGAACTCATTGTTTTCATCTTTTACTTGTAAAGTTACTTGTCAAGTCCAGGAAATTCAGTCGGTTTCCAACTTTAGAAATACTGGCTTAGTGACAGGATATTTACTGACTCGGTTTTGCAATTTTATTTGTATGTTATTTAAAATTTAGGAAATCTTTTCCTCGAGAAACAGGCAATGAAATTAATAATTGCTTTTCCCTGATTGGAAAATTTTAATTTGCAACTATACAAGAAAAAACACTGATACTAAGAATTTAAAAACATGTAATCTGTAGTTGTACACATGCGCGTATGTAATGCCTATGAAATGTCAGCGAACTGCAAATAATGATGGTGATTTCAGGAGCAATTCAAAGGCGGGAGTCTGAGCACCTGACTTGTGATGAGAGCACATTTTAAAGTTGTTTTCTGTTCCAGCTGTGCCTGCCTGAGAGGCTTGACGAGGTGGCTGTTACATCATATAGTGCTTATGTCAGTACTGGTCTTTCAGTAGAAATAGTTTATTGCATATTATGCATTAAATTCTTTTCTCTTCGCCTAGGTTTGCTGGCCGTTTGAATCTTTTAGCTTCCCAATAATGTATTGCTATTTGGAGATTAGTAAAGATACCACACTTTTAAAGCTACTAATACTTTCTTAGATTGTAGAATTACAGCTGAGAAGATGATTTTCATGTTTGCTTGTTACTGTGTTCTTCGTAGTGAAGTGTGGTGTATGAGTGTGGGTACAGTGTTCTACTTCAGCAGTCAGACACAAAGCTCCGGAATATAAAAGAAGCAAAGGCTAGTGTCTCCTGTCCCTAAACTCAACTCTGTGTATGTGTAGAAAGAGTTCGTATGGCTTTGGTTCAATATCCTCCAACCTGTTGATCTTCAGACTCTTTACACTCATAGAAATTATTAAGAACTCCGGAGAGCTTTGATTATTTGGGTTGCTTTTTTATCAGTAATTCCTCTAATTAGAAATTAAAGTGAAAATTTAAAATCTATCAAGTTCTTTTGAAATAATGATAATAAAACTCCACTATAGATCTTTTCATAAATAGTATTCACTTCAGACCAAAAAACAAAATTCCCTAAACAGAAAACATTTAAAAGAGTTGTAATATTTTACATTTTCCCCAGACTGCTTAATTACTGGCTAAAAGAAGACAGATGGAGTCCCGTATCCGCTTCTTCATTCACTGCATTGTATGTGCTAAGTTGTTTTGGTTAAGTTGTGAAAGGAAAATTTGGCTTCATACAAATACGTAGTTTGAGGAAGGAAGGGCGTTTAGCATCCTTTTCAGATCATTGTGGTAATTTCAGATCCTCTGACACTGGACCAGAATCCAACAGGTAATATTTTCTTGTGCTATGGTTAATGTGAATCTAAACCCAAATTAGTAAACACTTCATAATCTGTTTTCCATTAAAAACTCATTGTTTATTTTACACTTTAAATGAGTCATTGCCCACTTGGGGCTTCCTAACATTATGCATTGGTCATTTGGAAAGTATTGATTCATCATAATTTTCTATTGAATACTCACATTATCATTGTTAATGAAAATTTCTAGTGAGAAACTTACTTTGTTGCCTATTTAGAATAATCAAATTCTCAAAATTTGCGAGTTGTTCTTTCAAATTTTAGGTGTATATGAAAAGACTTCTACCTTTTTGGCTCACAATTGAAATAATTGCACAAGTGTTTTCCATCATGCTCCTGTGTTCAGGCTGGGTGTTCCATTCCAAGAATATTGTTGAATTTTCAAAAAATTTAAAGAATTTTCCTTTTTCCTTAGGATAGTCTCAGCTGAAACAAGCCTTTAGTTTTAGTCACTCAGAGTGCCTGACAAGATGCAGAAATCAAAGACCTTACCCTCCAGATTCTGCCACTGACCGAATACATGGGACAGTTCAGGGGTTTGCCTACCATGGCTTTCCTACTGTCACTGCAAATGCCAGAACAGTGAAAAAGGACAGTCACAGCATTATGTTGTTTGAGCTTGTGGGTTCTTCTGAAATAGTTTTGAGATTTCCCGGGGTCCATGAACTGTACTTTTGAACTGTTTCCCTAGTGATTTAACAGACCCTAGATCAAAGGCATCTGGCCTTTTCTGGCTCTGGATTTTAGAGCTCTAGAAGTAGTTCCTTCCATTTTCTCACTTTAAAGTGACTTACAATAGTATTATATAATACGATTGGGCTACAACAACAGGACACGATGGTCCGTGCTTATGGTCTTGTTTATTCTAAGGCTGGGACGAGAGTAATAGTTGAGGCCTAGAGTGAGATTCTTTCTCATAAAGGGGAAGGGACACTGCAAAAGAGGACTAAAGAAATTGTGATGGTTATCTTGTCGTTTACAGTAGACTGATTAGATTGAGAAATCGTAGGGTAATAGTAAAATATATGAGTATGTCAGTGAACTCATTGCCTGAGACAATTAAATCATGGGAACACTCATCTAATGAATGACTTAATATACCGATTTTTTTTTCTTTTTAAAGATAGGTTCTCACATATCCCAGGCTAGCCTCAAGCTCATTCTCATTCAAGGATGACCTTGAACTCATATCTTTCTGCTATCCCCGAAATGCTAGAATTACTGGTGTGAGCCATCACGCCCAGCTGTAGATTGAGATTTTTCCATAGACTGTGGGAGATATTGGGACTATGGAAGGTAGCCTGTTTGGAGGGAGGAGATGACAGAGGCCATGTCCTGGGGCTAACCTTTTCTCTGGCTCCTTGCTCTTCCAGTGCTTGTCCATTGAAGCCTTCCTGTCACACTGATGAGTCACTAAAACCTAAGTAAGTTTAATCTGTCAGGTGCTTGTTCACATCAACAATAAAATTAATCAAAAACTTAACAAAAAAAGTGCAGTGGGGAACCTTGTTTGGACTTGGAATCAATGTGGGGAAAACCTGTACAGGGATTGTTGTGGAGATAACTGAGTTAATGTATCAAAAGCCCCTACCACAGTAGGAATATAATGAATTATTAGTGGTTTTTGTCACGCACATACATACCAATTTATTTGTGTAATCTCCTGATTTTGAATGTTTAAAAACTCCAGTTATGCTTTCAAATCAAATCACACTTAAAGAGACCATGTTGTTGTCACCTGCTTTAGTTTGAAGGCACTTTGTGTCTTGCATAAATGGACTACTTCAGGAAGCAGAGAGCAGAGATAGAGAAGTCAGAGTCATCATCTGTGCTCCATAACGACCGTCGTGCTATACCATCGTGCAGTTCTTCCTGCCATTTAAAGGGCCATAAAAGCCACGTGTAGTGGGATGTAGGAATGGTTAGATTGTTTTCCCTGATGGCACAACTTGGCTAATCCTCAATTAACTGCTTTCAGTTCTTGTATTCCTGCAACCTGGATGCCTTTGCAAGCTGATTCCCCATGGCATGATCAGTTTGGGGTCTCACTTTCCTATGGCTTTAATTTGGGAGGTGGGAGGTTATTAACTTTGCCAGAAAATGTAAGTAGAGAATGTTGAGCTTCTGAGTATCATGGAAATTAGTATCTCCTAAGTTAGATTCGTCATTTGCTCAGGACACACAAGTTATCCGTTGCTTCTCTTTCTTAAACTTATTTGCCAGGACTTCTGATTGAAACTGCAAGTAAACTTTGGGACTCTAGAGGAGCTTTTATGCTATTGGTTAGTCACACTGTATAGAATTACTCTTCAGATAATAAACAACAACTGATTTAATATGTACATCACTAAACAAAGTGGACAGGAAATCAGTTGTGAATTTTGAGTTCATGTAACTTCACAATTAGTTCTTTATTTTTATGAAATGATCTATTTTTAGCACCCAAAATTTACTTTCTAAAGAAACTAAAGCCAAGCTGGTGTTTTGGAATTTTTCTGTTTATTGAACTACATCTCTTTGGATAACAGTGTGATAAGTACAGCTTTGATTTCTGTCCTCTGCAACCTAACTGCACTTTCTGATTCTAACTTTAAGTGAGCTCTGGCACTGTCTCCTCCTACTGTGCCACTATCCTTTCTGTCATAAATGCTTTCCTCTCCTAAGCCAAGAGTACTTTGATGTGATGCAGTTGTTCAGGTCCACGTATGAGATTTGCAGAAATTTCACATTTTACTTTACCCTGGATTTATAATTGGGCATTCTGGATTTCTATAACATGGCTGTCATACTGTTGACTAGACGGTAGTCACTCCTCTCTGTCTGGGGATTCTCAGTGCAGTGTCACCTTCAGAGGGGACCTCAGAGGTTCTTCTAAGTGTTTTTCTACTTGTACTGATGTCTGTGCTGCTTTGTGTGTGTGTGATTGAAACAAGCTCAACTGTTCTTTTTTAGACCAAGGACACACAAGGACACGTATGTTTCTTATACATAGGGCCAAGAGTTTCCTCTTCATATGTTTAAGCCTTGTAGTTTCTTCAAGCTTGTGTACACCTAAGCTCTTAATCCTTTCCCCTGAGCCATCTCCAGAAGTAAGGTTCATATTTGGTGAGGCAGGAATTGTTTCTAAAGATTGTCCTTGGATTCAGTTATAGAACAGGAAAAGGGTTTGCAGTTCTGGGAGTTCTCTGGCTCCCGTCCCCAAAGCTGAAAGTTCCTGGAGCCTGCACAGGTCCCCTTTTAACAGCACAGAGACACATCTTTTAAGATCCAAATCAGCAAAATGGGAGAGGAGAGCAAGCACTGGGAAAAGATAGGGGTTTGTATGACGTTAGATCTATAAGTATAGCTTTATTTATTTTGCTATGTATAAAGCTATCATTTAAAGCTCACAATGGTGAACTAAAAGTCTCTGAACAATGGAATATTTCTCCCTAAATTGTTCACTGTGCTTTGATGTAGTATCTTTAAATCATATGATTTAAAATATTCTAACTGCAAATTTTATGACCATTTTCTATTTAAAATAAATGTTTAAACCACGTTTTCCCAGGATTACAAACTATGCCAGCGTTCTCCCTTCTCACATAAATGTCCCTAAAACAGATGTAGTCCTGGCCATCGGTGTTTCATGCACTCAAAGTGTAGATTGCTGAGCATTTGGCAAAGATAATTATATACCTTGGCTTGGGGTGTGGAAACAGCAAACGTTTCCACTTTCCATTATGTAAATTAGCAGTGGAAATAACTGTATATTGCTCTATGATGTTATCTTACTAAATATAGATAATGTGTATTCATTTTTCTGAAAAGGAATAGCTTGCTACAACTAATGGTCAAATTTTTGTTATAACAAACTTTATTCATTATTGGAATATTCCATATCTTTTAGTAATGTTTTTTCCCTCTAAACTTGTTTATAATTATAAATTCATCAACTTCTCTGGCTTTATTTACAAGATATTTTTTAATTTTTTTGGAAAAGGCCCACTTTATTCTTTTTAAAGTCTGTATGTCTGTGGGTGGGTGCCTGTGGAGGTCAGAAGCATTGCACCCCAGAGCAAGAGCTGGAGGTGGTTGCAACTGCCTGGTGGGGTGCTGGGAACTGAACTGTTTTCCACCGCAAGGAGAATGGCAGGACAAAGTTTTTAACCACTGAGCCCTCTCTCTTGCCCCTATTTTGTTCTTGACTAAAGAAGAAAAAAAGATGTGGATCTTGTGCAATTTAGGCTGTGTGTGTGTGTGTGTGTGTGTGTGTGTGTGTGTGTGTGTGTGTCTTTTGAGCTTATTTTTGACACTGCTAATATTTGGATAATAAAAAGCAAACAACATTTAAAACTTATTTGGTTAATTTTGGTGATAAAGTAGTTATTAAATTGTATAACACAAGAAAGATATTTGGGTGGGGGGTGGTCTTTTGAGAAAAGCTCTTACTTGATAGCTCTTCCTATATAGTAGCCCAGGCTAACCTTTGCTCTTGGCATTCCTCCTGCCTAAGTCTCTAACATACTGGTTTTTCAGGGATGAGCCCCAATGCCTGGCTAAGGAAAAGATTCAGATGCTATAAACTACCATATAAATTATACGACACACCACTGTAAATGGAGACTACGTTTCATTTCCCAGACACCCAGACCCAAATCATCACACAGAAACTATGTTAATTATAACACTGTTTGGCCAATAACTTAGGTATATTCCTAGCTAGCTCTTACATCTTAACCTGTTTCTATTGATCTGTGTATCACAAGATTCTGGCGTCTTTCTCCTTCGGCAGCTACATCGCATCTCCTTGATTCAGCCTTCTCTTTCTCTCTCTCCCCGGCTTTATTCTGCCCTACCATAGGCCAAAGCAGCTTCTTTGTTAACCAATGGTAGTAAAACATATTCATAGCATATAGGGGGAATCCCACATCACACCACTTTTACAAATATGTGAATATTATATTTAAATATGCAGTTAATTCATTTAAGCCACTAAATGAGACTGTATTATTCTTATCACATTCATAAATAACAGATGTATAACTTAGTGAACGTTAAACAGCTTACTGTTTATTACTGTGACTGCTTTTTTCTCAAAATGCTTGATGTAACCTAGTGGTTTTTTATGGCTCTAGGAGACAATGGAAAGGAAAAGGAAAGAGGTGACTCTCAGGACACTCAACACAAATAGTACTGCCTGCCTGGGGCTCTACAGAGCTCTCTATGCCTATTTTTAGGCTCTATTTTACTGTTATGTTTTTAGTTTCATTCAATTGCCAATCAACAGTTTCCTCTGTGAAGATATTTTTGCCCTTCTTGGCACTGTGTAGAATTTTCATGATGCTACTCTTCGTAGAGGTCTCAGGCATCGACCTTTAGAAAAGAGAAAAGAAGCAAATCACCTTTAGAAAAGAGAAAAGAAGCAAATCATGTTCCTAATGTAGTTATTTGGTTAGAGTTACGTTGACCCATTCACATCAAGCCTGATTTGATATGACTTACTACAACCTTTGACAAAATTCTGTGATTTACAACTCAGATTGGAGGGAGACAATCCATGGTACATGTAAGTCACCCGACAGGGTAACAGTACTGTCAGTAACATCTCTTCAGTCTTCATTCTTAGATCTGGTGTTCTGTGATAGAAGGGCTGCTTACTTTTCAGTACTTTTACATTTGTTTGCTAAAGGTGGAGCTCAGGAAATATGCCCATCATTGAGAACAATGCTAAGTTTAGTAAGGCTGCTGTGATGTTTCTATTTCAGAAGACTTGTATTTATCCCAGTTCCAGAACCACTTTATATAAATGAGAAAGTAAGATTTTCCATATACTGGGAAAGCTTTTTTAAAGGGTGGCCTTTGTGTTTGCCACTTCATCCCCACCGGATGTTACAAACAAACATTTATATCTGCAGTAGGCTGCTTGTGGATGTGTGTAATTGTGATCCAAGTTATTCAAGCTCAGGCCTTTTCCAGGACCAAATGAGAAACGTTCAAAAATGAAAACTCCCTCTTTATTTATGTAGTGAGTTGAGCTTTTAAGACTTTTGCATGTCTTTTTTTGATAATAGTAAATATTATCAGAGAGTGGATACTTGCTATAAAATGGCAATACTATGATCACTATCAGATTAATTACATTTTTGTTTCTTGAGGTGAAGACTTTAAAATGTTAGTCTTGAATAACCTACTTGATTACTTTTGTTCTAGTTTTTAATGTTTATTTTGTGTGTGTTTATGTGTGCATGCATGCATGTGCATGCGTGTGGAAGACACCTGCACAGGCTGCCAGAGTCAGTTCTTCTTGCAATATGTTTATTCTGGGGATTGTCAAGGTTGGTGGTAAGAGCCTTCACCTGCTTAGCCACCTCTCACTTTTACGTGTTTGTTTGTTTGTTTGTTTAGACAATCTTTTCCCATTTTACATATCAATCCCAGTTCCGACTCCCGACACTTTCCCCCACCCCTCCCCATCCACTCCTCAGAGAGGGTAAGTAAGGTTTCCCATGGAAAGTCAATAAAGTCTGTTACCAATACCACAGCTTGAATCTTCAGCACCCATGTTAATGGCTGTTGCATGCTATGGCTCACATGTAATCCCAGTACTTGGGAGGCAGAGACAGGATTCCCAGAAGTTAGCTAGTGAGATAAGGGGAATTGCTGAGCTCTGGATTGGTTCAGGAGCCCTCCCTCAAAATATAAATTGGAAAACTCATCAAGGAAGATAAATGTCAAGCTCTAGTCTCCAAACCCACATGCATGCATATACACACCACACACACTGAAAAATATACTTAGGCCAGGCAGTGATGGCACATGCCTTTACTTCCAGCACTCGGGAGGAAGAGAAAGGCCAATCTCTGTGAGTTTGAGGCCAGCCTGGTCTACAGAGCTAGATCCAGGACAAGTTCCAAAGTTACAGTGAAATCCTGTCTCACAAAACAAACAAACAAAAAAACTTGCTACTATTAGTAGCAGGATGGTTTCTTTTTATAAACCAATAAGAAAACAGTTCAGGCTTAAAGAACTGCATTTTGTACTGTATTTCCCAGTTTAAGAAGAGAGGCAACCCCGCCTCACCACACTCTTTTTATGTAGAGTGTTACCTCTTACTTTAGTGTTACTTTGTGTTAAACTTCCTCCAGCCTCTGAAAGCTGGACTAGTAGTTGTTATCTTACAAACTTTCCCATTGGAAGTTTTTGAAGGTTGAAATTTTAATAGTGTTTCGCTGAGGAGGTATTATATTCTTTACAATGTTTGTGGTATCATTTCTTAAAGAAAAAAAAATGAGCCACGCACACCCCTCCCCCAGTTGTATTTACTGATCTAACAGTCTCCCTGGAGATTTTTGGATATATTCATGTATTTGAGCAAGAGTGTCTGCACAATTAGTATTGGTTTTGTGCTCGGCCCATTCCTCAGTGACTAGCAAACTTACTCAATGAAAGTGATTGGATGGGTTTTACTGTCTTTTTTAAAAACAAAAACATAGTGTTTTGGGTTGGCTATAGATAAATAAGAAGGCATACACATTTGTATTCATTTAGCTTAATATTTTCAATTTAATTAATCAAGATCCAGTGTTTTCCTAGGGGTAAAGTCAGGGAGAAACAGATACATAGGGTTTTTTTTTTGGTTTCAATGACCTTAACATACACAATAGGCAATAAGCATATACAAGCAAGACGAGGTTACTAAGTCAGCAAAATTTCATATATCATTTAGTCTTATAGTCATTGTTCCGAAAGAGTTAACAGTCTGTAGGCTCTTCCTTTTCATCACTATTCCAGAAGAACTGGAACTAGCAATCTGTGGCTCTCCTTTTAAGGGAATGTTTATAATTGTCAGGCTTTCTTAGTTCTTGAACCAAACTCGGCATCAGCAAGGACACTTTTTATCCAGAGAGAGAAAGCAGAATTAATACTCAGGTGCCTCCTCCTGTGACACACAGTGTTGTTTGGAAAGCCCGTTTTCTAGAAGTATTAAAGCTGACCTGTGTAACCCTGAGCTATAGAATAACCAGTGGGCTCTTGCATTTTTTGCATCAAAGAGAAAAGAACAGAACAAGATAATCTAAGTTGACCATATTCATAAAACAATTATGTTTGGACTGAGAATGATTTTTGTACCAAAGTCTAAATGTGACCATCTTTGCCTAGGGAATCTGTGAAACGTAATGAGTCACTATGAAAACTTGACCCAGAGGAACTGAGACACTGTCTGGACTGCCCTTTTTTTTCTGAAAAGAATATATTTAAAAACAATGGAAGACTGAATTGTTTTTAAGTTTTAAATTTAATCCCCTTCATGAGTTCCCAGCCTCTGTGTCTCTCATACCCTAGGTGCTCAGGAAATGTTTATTAAATGAGAGAATAAGTGAAGTTCTCGTATCTTCTGAGTACATTCACTAGGCCCTTAAATGTACTAGGTACATAGATATAAAGATGTAAAAATTAAAGTCTTGACCCTTAAATATTTGTTGTAAATAAACATATTTTTAGTATTTATTTCCAATTTATATTGAATTATGTTGAATCTTTTGAAGATTCCAAGGAGGAATAAAAGCTATAGTCTAAAAATGTAGTGGAATTAGACACAGAAGTTCATTGGTAAGCATTTAGAAACAGTAATAAACACATTTAAAGCAAGAATAATTGACGTTTGTCAATACAGTAAGCTTCCTAGAATTGGAAGCATTTAAACCTAGAAGGATCAAGATGGGTAGAAGGAACTCATTATTTTTCAAAGGGAACTGAAGAAAGTATCAGAGCAAGAGAGCATGGGTCTGGCAATAGAAGGAACAGAAAAGGTCCAACTATCTCCCCAGGCAAATACTGGGAACAGGAGTAGGATCTTGAGGTAGATTGTTTTAAATTTCTTTGGGTGTTACTTAAGATTACTAAATACTACCTTGATAAAGTAGATTAATGATGGGAGGAACTAGAAACAGAAAATGAGTTGAGTGTCTTTGGGAACTTTGTAAGGGAAAGGTTAAAGCTTGCAGAAACACAGGAAAGTTGGCTGTGAAAGAAGACAAGGTAACTGAGTCAAAGAAGAATAAGCAAAGATGATGACCCATTCTTTTTATAATGACACGGGAACTGCTTGGTCATCTGCTTGGGCAGGATCATCTGCGGATTAAAGACTTTTATTATAAATTTTCTTAGATCTTGTCCTTCACAGTTCCTACTGGAACCCTACTACTGCAGTTAGCACTCAGACAAAGAATGTAAGCCCTCGCCAGAGCCATATCTCTGATCTGTGGCTTAGAAATTAGGATTGCAAGTGTCAGTATGGCAAAAGCAACAGTTAATTGCCAAGTATCGATCATAGTTCCAAATAAGCTGCCATGCTAAGGAGGACCAGCAGCAGGAACCAGGGATGGGATGAGTAGCTGTTGCACTCAACAGTCTTCTTGTGATAACAAGTTGATGGAGACTCTTTCAAAGTTCTGAGCAATGGACAGAAAAGGGAGCTACTTGTTATTGATCTTTGTGTTTTTAACTTCCTCTTACACTAAAAAGCTAACACATACTCATGTAGAAACAAATGTTTTGGTGGAGCTATGAGCTTTTTCATTATCTGCACAGGATTTTTGCATAATAGCTAAGTCTTTATGAAGCAAATTTTCCAGGTGAAGGTAATAGAATGTACCTAAAGAAAGAACTGCAATTGCTTGCCTCTGTCAGTCTGTCATGGGTAGTCATGGGTAGCCTTATAAAAATAGGGCTTTGCATTGTTCTGAAGCTATTAGAGAAAAGGTAAAGCAGAGACATGGCATGCCTTTATACATACTTTAGGCTTGTTTTGATTTTACCCTAATATGACCAATAGGTTAGGAAGTACTATGACCTAAAGCCTACTAGCTAATTCTGAGGCCAGGTTAAAGACAGGAAAGCAAGGGTGTTGGGAATAGGGGTGAGGACAAATTTGGGAGCTTTGTCAATTTGATGATGCATCTTGAAAACTGGCTTGATGAGATTTAGAATCACCCTAGAACCTAATCTCCTGAAGTGTGTCTGAGGTTTAACTGAGGTGGGAAGATTCCCATATGTGGGTGTCACTATTCCACACTGGGGCCGGGGACCGAATGAAAGGGAGAAAGAAAATACATACAGTGTTACCAGCTACCCCTTGCTCTGGCTGCCTGGCCTTCCCCACCGTGATAGACTGTACCCTTGAGCTGGGAGCCAAAATAAGCCCTTTCTTCTTAAAGTTGCCTTGTTAGGTATTTTGTCACACCAACCAGAAATGTAACAGTTGGAGAGAATTGGAGAAAATGTGTTCATTGATAAGCCATGAGACAGAGAAGTGTTTTATAAGTCAGTTACACAGGATGTCCCACCAGAACCTCAAGTTAAACATGCCCCAACCAAGGTACAATTATTTTTAACAAATTTACTCCCCGCCCTAGATTCTCTCTTTCAGTAAATACAGCCTTACATTCCTAATTTCAGCCTTGGCATTTAGAAGTCATCCTGCACATTTCTTTCCTTCTGCTGAGACGTCTAGTCAGTCCTTAAAACCTGCCAATAAGGTTACCTTTTAATTTTAGGTCCACTCCTCTTTATTTTCACTGGCATCTTTACTAAGTTTCAATATTTATTTTTTTATCTAAATTGTGCAAACCCAATCCAACTTGCCCATTTTTAAAAAATTAAAATTTAATAGAAAAAAGTCACATTAATTAGACTGCGTCTGACCTGCTTCTGCTTCTGTGCTGTGATGGCAGACCTGTGCAGTTGTGATCCAGAGCATGTGACCCCTAAGACCTGATCTATGTACAAAAAGGACACATCCACAATAGGTTTGCTCTCAACATTGTAATGTCACTGATTTTTCTGCTTCATCTTCCAGTGGCCTTTGCTGTGTTATTGGTCTAATTCCCCTAGAACCTTGCTCTAGCCAAGCCACATATCCCCTTTCTCATATTGCTATAGTGAATCCCAGCAAGAAACAGAATCCAGTCTACAGTTTCTTATCACAGCAGATAAAGGTTCTACTATAGCTTTCAAGTCTTACCTCTTCTTCAAAATGCCTTTGCTAGTAAGGTCTTGGCTGTAGTCTTCAAGTTCTTATAGAAAAGCCACTGACAACGACTAGGAGGTTTACTCTTTCCAGGAAGCCCAGGATACAGGGCTTCCAAGTCATTTTGTGTAGTTTGACTTCTTTGGTTTTGTTTAATTTGATAAAGTAGTATTCCCTGAAAAACTAGCTACTTGATAGTCAGTTATATATGTCGTAAGAAGGAAAATGGTAAACATTGCCTGACATTGGCTTTTCTTGTTCTGTAAGAACCTTGATGGTTTTTGAAAGATTTTTAACACTTTTGCTCTTTGTATTTACTTTGAGATTCTGAAAATACCACTGTGACTCTGTAGTCAGGAAAATTAGACAGTTTCTCTCTGGCATCCGCATTCATCATAAAAAAATCAAAAGAACATAATATAATTTCTATATAAAAGAAGATACAATCAAATATTCAATGCATTATGTATATATTAATTTTAATATCTAAATCATTGTCATTATTATTTTTAGAGTGTCAGCCTTGTCTCAAAATTGCTATGTAGCCAAGGCTGGTCTTGAACTTCTGATCTTACTGCTTTAACCTCTCAAGTGTTAGGATTATGGGTATGCTTCACCAAGCCTGGCTTAGTAACTCAGTTCTAATTAAATAGTGTTGAGAGAATATTCAAAATGTTAAGAGATCTCATTTCAAGTTTAATCATGAACTCTATTAATGGCATAATTCCCCAAAGATATTGGTAGTCCCCTTTCATTTCTATCCTCATAGGACTTAAAACTATGTACATTTCTATATATCTGCATTTATAGAAAATATAATGGCAGGAAGAACCTTATTTTCTAGGAATAAAATAAAGAAAAGAATTGGTAGGCTTTGTTTTGTTAAATTGAGGAAGATGTGTAAAATTATTTCTGAGGAGATGTGAAAATTCCCCAAATAGGAAACCAACAACAAACCACGCAGATACCACCAAAGTCTATCTTGGCAAGCCAGTGAGTCTTACTGGGGTTACTCACAGAGAAGTATGGTGAGAGGTTCCAGGGTCAGTAAAGACTGAAAGATAGCGGCTTCACCAAAACCTGCTCACAGAAGCTGGGAACTTGGGGTACATGCACAGCCCTCAGGTCAGAAAGTGATCAGAAATCGAGTCAGAAAGTGCCCTTTTCTTGTGGCTCAATTGCTCTGAGCCTGTTGTAGGCAGGTTGGCTGGACTCCTCTTCTTCCAGGAGCTCAGCATACCTAAGAGATATCTTAGAACATCCTGTTTCTTTTTTCTTTCTTTCTTTTTTGGGGATTTTCGAGACAGGGTTTCTCTGGAGTTTTTGGTGTGGCCGGCCTTGAACTCACGGAGATCCACCTGCCTCTGCCTCCCAAGTGCTGGGATTAAAGGTGTATGCCACCACTGCCTGGCATTTTTTTTAAAGATTATATATTATGTATACAGTGTTTCTACCTGCATGTATGCCTACAGGCCTGAGGAGGGTACCAGATCTCATTACAGATGGTTGTGAGCCACCATGTGATTCCTAGGAATCGAACTCAGGGCCTCTGCAAGAACATCCAGTGCTCTTAACTGCTGAACCATCTCTCCAGCCCAAACACTCTGTTTCTTGAGGAACTTCCTTCCAAAATTGAAGGATTTAATTTTGGAGGACCTTCTGTGCAACAGAACAACACAGGTACTTCAAGAAGTAACTGTGGCCTTGTCTCTTCCTAAGCATGAACAGAAATTTGCTTGCTTTTGAATGAGGTCTTGATTTGGATTCATGACTGGCTCTGAACTGATACCATTTTCTCATTTGGCCTGTGCTGGAATTACAGGAGTGTGTCACCACATCCAGTCATATTTTGTAGAGTCTTGAAAAAAAATCAAAGTAGAAATATAGTTATATTCATTTTGTCACCTACATGGTTATTAAAATGCATTATAAAAATTGACAAATGTTTTACTTATCCATGTGGTTTAACTTAAGTGGTAAGTAAAAGATACAAAGAAAAACCTTTGCTTATGTCAGTTGAAGATTTATTATTAATTAAATACTAAGTGTAAGGAAGTTCACTGGATGTTCATTAATTAAGTACTTTGTTGAAAATTTAATGACGTTTAATTTATTTGACTCATTTCTTTTCCCTTTTCAGGGGAATTCCAACCCTTTTAAAAGCTAATAAAGCTTCTAATAAGTGCTTGAAACCAGACTTTTCAGAGACATCTAATAACAATTTCAGTACATAATGTAGCCTACCAGTGTAATTTAGAGAACATGGTTCTATTACCTAAATTGCTTTCCTTATTTCCTGAAATAAAGTTCCAATGCTAAGACACAAGAGATTTTCTGAGGGATGAAAATGTAAGTAATTGATTACAGTGCTTTAGTAATTTAGTATTTGATGCTAGTTAGTGCTTAGATTTATTTCGTGTTTATATATGTGCAAATTACCCCAGAGATCACAGTGACTGAAAATACTCTATCATTTCAGGCTGTTTAAGTACTTCATAGTTGAAATCTCTAACACAAATGAAAATGAGATTGGTGGGGGTTCAGAACCCACCATGCTTCTGTTCTGATTGTCAGCCCGGAGTGTTTTGTTCAGCAGCATTTAGTAGGTTTCTGAGGGTTATTTTAGGAAAAACAAGAGAGGCAGACAGTGTTTCAGGGTCTGATTCCAGGTGGTTGAGAAGTTGGGGCTTTCCAAAAGGGGTTACTGGAAATGGCAGGATATAAAGAGTTAGCAGAGGAGGAGCAGCAACAACAACAAAATGATGTACAGAAATACTATACTGAGATCTGTTTGTGAGTTAGTTAAAAAATTTATTAAAGAGCCTTTCATATTTGCATTTTTAGAAAGTCTAAAGCAGTGGCCTCCCTTTGGGTCTACTTACATCATCTTGAGCCATGGATGTTTTGGGTTTTTGTCTTGTTTTGATTTTGGACGAGAGTCTTCCTAAGTACTCCTGGCTGGTCTCTGCCATAGCAGTCTCCTGCCTCAGCCTTTAAACTCTATTGTAAGAGGCAACAATTTAAAGTATTATCTTTTCCTCTTACTTATTGTTTAAAGCATTGGACTGAGGGACTCACTGCAAAAAAACTAAAGACTTCAATATTAAGGTATTTTTGTGAAGCCTTTACAATAAAAAAGTTGTTCACACCAAAGAACTAGGTTATTCCTGTACTTGCTGTTGCTTGTAGGACAGAACCAAGAGCAGTGATTGAAAGGAGCTAGGTGGCAAATGTGTACTCAAAAGTAAGGAGAAGCTTTCTAGCAGGTAGAGAAGGTCCAGAATGGAATGGGGTGCCATCACAGAGAAGCTTCAGTGCTCTTGTGGGAATTACTGTGCTATGGGTAATAAAGGATGAAAAACATTTTTTTTTGTTATAAAAATGAGTTTTATAACTCTTTGGGGTGTGAGTCATTAACTTCCATGTCCCTTTGAGGAAGCTTAGTGAAACTTATTCTGCATACCATAAATACTTTGCCTAATCACTGCTGAGCTATAATATTTTTCTCCTTCCACCCTAGAGTTCATTTTAAGAATTTTTTTTTAAATTTTAACTTTAAGCAAAGTAGAACTCATGTAAAATTTACCAGCTTACCAATTTTATGTGTACAGTCTGGGTCTCTGTGTCAGCGAGTTTCACTTTCTGCTTGCAGGTGTATCTTTTATGTTGACTCCCACAGTCTTGTGACTGACTCAGGTCATTTAGCATATGTTCTCCAAGGCTCATTCATATTGTGTTATAAGAATTTTCTTCTCTTTTAAGTGTGGATGTTATTCCGTTGTATGCATATACCATATTGTCTTTATTCATCTCTAAGAATATTTAGGTTTCTTCCACTTCTTGGCTGTTGTGAATGTTCTCACAAGCACAAATATGAAAATATCTCCTTGCCAGCCTACCTTCTGTGGGATTGCTGGTTCATATGGAAAGTCTAATTTTAATTCTTTGAGAAATTGCTCTAATGTTTGCCATAGCAACTGTTCCATTTCCCATAACCACTAATAGTACAGCATACCAGTTTCTCCAGAAAGTAGCGCTCATCATTTTTGCCTTTGGGGTTGATAGTCATGTCATTTGCTTGTGTGCTTTCAGTAGTACCTGTCCTGGAGGGTCTGAGAGGTATTTATCTAGCTTTCACTTCGGTGTCTTAGGCAATTCCCTGCACATAGCAGCTGCTTTATGATGGATTATGGATGAGAGGTCTAGAACTTTTTGTTTTCATAGTGTGCTGCTTTATACAGTGGATCTTTGTCAGAGATTATTAATAGAATCAATGTTCTGTACTTTAGTATTACATAAAGGAAACTCTTCTTAGAAATAGCTATGTCTACAGCTATTTGTTTCAATTTTAGCGCTGAGGTTTATTTATAGGTGTTCTCATAGAAATCCATCCCAGCCCCTGCTTAGCATCACAAGTTATTTTTTGCTTTAGTAGTCTCCTCTCCTGGTTCTAGAAGTTTATTATAACATTTATAAAGCATAGGCATGCTAATTCCTCTATAAGAAATCCACATAGTACACCTAGGAGTCAAGATTTTGTTAGAAATTTTTGTTAGATTTTTGCCAAGAGAAAGTATTGCTAAATACATTCAAGAGCTGTGTTACTTAGTTTTCTATCTTTCTGTCTTTTCTTTTTTTTCCACCCCTGTAGTGCCTACAGGCTGGTGTGAGATCATTACTGTTATGAGCCAAGTTTATAGTTAGTGTGGTCATGTTTAAACTTTTGCTATCTGGAATAAAACTTGGTAACCTCAATATTAATGTCTAACAATGAGCAATTCTAAGCCTTTTGAAAAAGATTTGTTGCTGTCATATTTGGAGAAAGTAATTTTGAAATAAAAGGGGGCAAGTCATCACTCCCAATGCAGAATGCTGTAGGGTGAAGGCGTAAGTCACAAACAATGCCAGACCAGTTTGGAATTATGATTAATAAGGTGGTATTTATTTAAAGGGGGAAAAACTTACAGATCACCGTCCCAGACAACAGCCCTCTGCGCAATCAGGAAGGGAGTCTAGTCGCTGGCGGAGCAGGAAGTGAAGAGAGAGAGGAGAGGGAAGTGGCCGCTTTTTTAAAGGGAGAGAGACTAGGCCCCAATGGCCTGGTATCTCAGTGGCTATAGGCTGGAGGAGCGGAAGGACCTCCCGCAACAGTAGGTAGCAATGACTGCAGTCACCATTCTCACTGAATGTTGTGGTTGCAGCTAGAAAATATATGCCCAGAATCTCTGAATTCCTGGCATATTATGCTTTGGAGCTCCATCACCTTGTGTAGATGGTGCTGACATGGAACAGAGCTGGGCTTGACTAGTTTCTGTTGAAAGCTGGGACACACCAATTAATTTGGGAGTTTTTAGTGTTTTTGTTTTTTTCTGTTTGTTTGATTTTTTTTACTTTTAGAGCGATATATAACTAAGCTGCAGCTGTACTTTTGGGAGTTTTTTGGTTTTTGGGTTTTGGGTTTTTTTATTGAGCTCTCCATTTTTCTCTGCTCCTTTCCCTGCCTCTCCCCTTCTCTTCAACCCTCTCCCAAGGTCCTCATGCTCCCAATTTACTCAGGAGATCTTGTCTTTTTCTACTTCCCATGTAGATTAGATCTATGTATGTCTCTCTTAGGGTCCTCATTGTTGTCTAGGTTCTCTGGGATTGTGATTTGTGGGCTGATTTTTTTTTTTTTTGCTTTATGTTTAAAAAACACTTATCAGTGAGTACATGTGATAATGTTTTTCTGTGTCTGGGCTACCTCACTCAAAATGATGTTTTCTAGCTCCATCCATTTGTCTGCAAAATTTAAGATGTCATTATTTTTTTCTGCTGTGTATTTACTCCATTGTGTAAATGTGCCACATTTTCCATATCCATTCTTCAGTCTAGTGGCATTTAGGTTGTTTCCAGGTTCTGGCTATGACAAACAATGCTGCTATGAACATAGTTGAGTACATGTCCTTGTGTACTTTAGAATCAAAACCAAATGCCTGGAGATTTAGTGGAGGAAGAAAATATCATCTTATCCAGATATATGTTTATTGAGCAATGACCAACGCAAGCTTCCACAGTGGGGCCTAATGTGGTAATACAATACTGGACCTTCTTAAATAACATCGCATCCTAACCACTTCACAGATGACATTCCCTTGATAATCAGAAAGTTATTCAGAAGTATTTTTCAGGTTTTTCATTTGACTTGGGAAGACAAGACAGATGAGAAATCATAGCAACTAACTGCTACTGTTAGTGTTTTCATAGGAGAAAGTTCATCTTGGGGCATGAGGAGGAAATAGTAGGAGAAAAAAAAACAGCCATTCATAGTAAGCCCAGGCGAAAGACACATAAACTGTCAGCATGGCTTGTGGGACATGTTAGTGACACTACCATCCTCTTTAAAACAAAAAGTTGCGTAATTCTTTGTATTTCCAGGCATTGGGGATTTAGATAGCTGTAAACTAATTGCAATGATAGGCTATTTTGTTGTTTTCTTTAGCAGATACATCATGTTTTCTTAATCAAATTAGGGCTTCTGTAATGGGCCAGTTTTATCTCAGCTTTTGCCACCCAGTTCATCATTTACAGAAGGAGTTGATTTAATCAAATTGTTTTACTTTCTTAAATTGTTGTAACAAAGCATGGGTGGGCTATTGCTAAAGGCAAATGTGAATACTTTCCTGATTAAGAGAAATCCTCTGAAGCGTTTTGAGTGTTTAATTTATTCTTTGATAATTTTGTACATGTCTGTAACTTTGTAGTGTCTTCAATCATGTCAAGTCTCTGCCCTCCTCTCTCCCTCCCACTGCATCTCACCGGTCCTTCCCCTGTGCATGTGTCCCTCTGGGTCACTCATGGTTGCTTGTGGTGTTAGCAGGACTGTAGAGAACTTACCTGCAACTCTGAAGAAAGTCAACTCTTTTCCCCAGTAGTCATTAACCGCCCATTTTAAAGTCTGCATCAAACAGTTTCATATACATGAATTTTGAAACTATCATGCCCTTCTGAAATACTTCTTTTTAAGACACCTAAGCTTCTGAAATGCAACATATTTCTAGATTTTCATCTGAACTTTTTAGTCTTTAAACAAAAGCTATAGTTCCTTTCACTGTTTTTTTTTTCCTTTTTTCCTTTTCAGCTGGTTATTTGAAATAGGATCTCTTATAACCGAGAGTGTCTTGACCCAGTCTCCTACCTTCTACTTTCAAGGACTGTGACTAAAGGCCTACACCAATGCCAGTCCATGGTAGTGTGATATAGCATGCTCAGTTCTAATGTGGTACTGTGCTGGTGTGATTACAGGCCTGTATACATGGTGTGGTGTTACGGTATTGTTGTGATATAACATGATGTTGTTATGTTGTGGTATGATATGATGTATTGTGTTGTTGTGTTGTGTTGTGGTGTAGTATGTGTGTTGTTGTGACTACAGGCCTGTACCATCTTTATTGTTATATTGTGATATGCTGAGCTGATGGGACTTTATACCTGTACCATCTGTGTTGTTGTGTATTACTACACTCCACTCTGGATTTGGGGAATAAAAAATTGTTTGCTTGTTGCAAAAAGTAAGTCCAGAAAGAATTTAGAGATTTAGATCACTTGGGTTCCATTGTAAGAAAAGATCCTATTCAGTAAATGGTATTTTTAAGTGAGAGATTGAGCTAAACAACGGTAGACACTTGGAGAGATATTTAGGAGCAGTAGAGATTAACTTATTCTTAGCTGTCTTTCTACAGCCTTTCTGACTAAGGAAGACTGGTGTAGCAATAAGCGTCAGATCTGCTTTCAATTTTATTATTTCTGCAAATGATCGTCATACAATAATACCTTGCGATACGCCAGATGTTCCTAGCTAATGTGATTGGCCCAAGTGAAAAGTGTAAGTATGTTGATTAACATTTGTAAGGTAGGAAAACCTGTAAAGAATAATACTTTAGTAGCAAGGAAGAAAGTATCAGTTGACAATGTGTTTTCCAGCCTGTTCTCCCTAGAAAGGTACCAGACGGGAGACGTGTAAGCTTATTCTTGATTTAAGGTTTGAGTGAGTTAGCAGCTGGGCAGTATATTGTTTTGAAGAATAGAGTCTAGGCATCACTATTTATTACCAGTTTAAATTTCAGTATTCAGTCCATTCGTCATTGCCTAATAAAGACTGCACTTCCTTTTTTACCACCCTTGCTCACTGACGGGTATTCAACACTGTTCAAACAAGACAAAGACAGGTGTCTTTGTATGGGTAGAATAGGAGCAGTCAGCATGTCTACGTGATGTCTACCAGGTTTATCAAAGCTAGCAATACACAGCCTATAAAAGAAGACCTTGGCAGGGACCTATACTATATGATTTAAGAATAATAGCTAGAAAGAACCTGTTAGTAGCTACTGACAACCTAGAGCATATATTGTGTGCCCCTTCCTTATAATATCCAATTTAGTGACTTTGAAAATCAGGAGTTGGGAGAATACTCAATATATGTGCATGAGTATATTGACTGTACTAAAATACGAGATGCCATGTGCAGTGCGGGCAGGTATTGGTGGTTAAAGCCAGAAAGAAGTTCAGTCAGGTCCAGTCATTCAAAGGGGTGGAGCTCATCTTAGAGTGAGAGCTATTGACCAGTCTCTTCATCAAAGCTTGTCTTGGGCTTGCCTTTTCTTCTGGATTTATTAGGTGAGCATTTGGATTTTGACTGTCCTATACATCATTTCAGTTTTAGTTGTACTGTAAAGAAGTAGAAAGAGTTGAGTAAAATTAACAAAATAAGTATCTATAGACTAGGAGGAAATATTTGCAAAATGTGTTTGATAAAAGACTTGGATCCAGAAATTTACTATCCAAAATGAAGTAGACTATTTTTTTTTTTTTTTTGGTTTTTTGAGACAGGGTTTCTCTGTGGTTTTGGAGCCTGTCCTGGAACTAGCTCTTGTAGACCAGGCTGGTCTCGAACTCACAAAGATCCGCCTGCCTCTGCCTCCCAAATGCTGGGATTAAAGGCGTGCGCCACCACCACCCGGCTGAAGTAGACTATTTTAAGATTTGGCAAAAACTTGAACATTCAAGTAAAACAAGTAAGTGGCTGATAATCCATAAAAATTTTCATCATATTCAGTAAAACAAAATCTAGCCACTGTGATATTGTCCTTAATATTTTCATGTTGACTTGCCGTAAACTAGAGTCATCTGGGAAGTGGGCTCTCAACTGAGAAAATACTACCCTAAAATTTTCCCGTAGGCAAGCCTGTAGGGCATTTTTGTAATTAGTGATTGGTGGGAGAGGGCCCAGATGAATGTGGGTTGGTGCACTTCGGGGTTGATGGTCCTGGGTGTTGTAAGGAAACAGGCTAAGCAAGCCAAGGGGAAACCAGTGAGAAGCACTTTTCCATGGCCTCGATTCAGTCCCTGCTTCCAAGTTCCTGCTCTGCTTGAGTTCCTGCATTGATTTCTTCAACTATGGACTGTGATGTGGAAGTGTAAGCAAATAAATACTTCCCTCCTCAAATTGCTTGTGGTCATGGCCTCACAGCACTAGAAACTTTAAGACAAATACCCAGTAAATTAGCTTTTAAAAGAGGAAGAAAAGGAGGATTAGAAGGAGCGGGTAGGGAAAAGAGTTAAATAACATGAAGAAAACCAGAACTGCTAAATTCAGTCCAAGTATAAAATGTGATGAACACTTGGATGGTTTTTATAAAGTTAAGAATACGCGTTCCCTATGAACCATTATGTTCAAGTACTTAGTCAAGAGAAATGAAAACATTTGCCCACCTGAATATGTTTGAGTCTATGCCATAAGAGCTCTTACTGACTAGACATTGGAAGCCACCTAAATTTACATCAGCTGTTTGGTGGGTAGACAAATTGTGTGGCGAATGTGCATACAGAATACTAGTTATCTATAAAAGAAAGCAGACTAGTAATATATACCACAATTTCTGGGTCTCTCAAGTCATCATTGTGCTGAATGATGACTTCTGGTCCAGTGTGAACTCCATGCGAGCTGATGGCAGAACAGCTGTTATAGCAGGACAGGTTAGTCATGGTAAGGAGAAATGGCAGAGATTAGGTTGACATGGAACTCTCAGTGATGAGAACTGCATTTGAGAGCTTTAGGTTGTGGTGTATACAAATACATGTGTATCTATCACAACTCTGAATTATGTACGTTTAAGATACTGCTCATTGTATATAATATAGCTAAATTATACCCCAAAGAAAGACAATTTCACTGTTTTCTAAAAGAGCAAAACCTGATTAGAATTCAAAATAGAATGGTAAACATGACTGAAGTCATAGACAGTACACATTATCAAGAATGGTGAAGTTATTAGAGGTTTGAGCATAGTATTAAAACCCAAGCAGACTGTGTGTAGAAAAGTTTGTCTAGACTGTTTGTGTGGAATAGCCAGGCATGGTCTTTCATGCCTATAATTCCAGCACTCGGGAGGCAGAGTAGGAGGGTCACCACAAGTTTTAGGCCAACCAGCCTATATATGGTGAATTTCAGGCCAACTTGCACTACAGAATAAGACCTTGTCTGAAAGCAGGGGCGCCATGTGTGCACGCACACACAGATCCATGCACACACACAGCCCAAAAATAAATGTGTATGTAAACAACAAGAAGGCACATAATAGAAGATGAATCAGATGATGTCTTCAGATCTGTTTCCATTAGAATTCTGTTAGCATTATGGGCATTATTGTTTTACACACTGCATGAAGCCCCTTATGTTTATTTTCTCATTCCAAGGCTTTTTCTAGAACATATGAGAGTTTATAGAATGTTATTTCTCCTCTGAGGCTGTATTGTCATTTTATCATTGTTCACTTGGCTCTCTGTATCCACTCTTTCCTTGGGAACTCATTAGACCTCTTACCAACTCTAAGGGAAGTTACTATTATTAGACCCCTTTTTGAGCAGAGACTATATAATCATAAGCAAAAAAGAAAAAGGAAAGAAAAAAACAGAGCCAAAGTTTCAATCCTGTAATCTCATTTCAAAGTGTGGTGCTGTGCTTGCTGAGCCTACCAAAACATTCTTAACCTAAACAAGTCATTACAGTTGAATCACTTTCTTCAATGAATTATTATTACTGCAATACACATTTTAACACAAGAGTACTAAAATTTAAAATATATTTTAAATTCATTGTGAATAAAATACAAACTCATTAGCATTTACCCCAGTAAGTCACCCCCAGAAATCGACATCTGTCCTAAGAAAGTCCCTACTGTCCGTGCAGCAGAGCTGAGAGTCTGCACCGCCCCAGGAGCCTGTACAGATTTGGTTTCAGGGCACTCCACCATTGTTTCAGCCCTGTTTTCAGATAAGGTTAAAGTGTCAACCTCACTCCAGGCTTTCAATTTTACCTTTTGTTGTTTTGACTACTTTCTTGATGGGCACCTCTTCAACATAAGGATCTCATTTAAGGTTCGCTGTGGTATTTTATGTCTACCACAGCATCAGTCTTTGTGATGTGAAACTCTCCATCAATTTTGAGTTGGAAGTTTACAGATAGAGTGGTACTTTTAAACTGTTGAAAAAGTAAACACTAATATTTTCTCATAATTCCAAATAATTCAGTTCAACTTCTGGTGGTTCAGAATTATAAATGAAGAGTTTCTTTAGGTATTTACTCATTGATAACCTTTCAGTGTATATAGTTTCACATCAAATATAAAGGAGTCCACATCACTGTATATGATCCTGTTTCAGTTATCTGTTGTATAAAAGCCATCCCTGAACTCATTAACTAAAATTTTAATTCTGTGTACTAGGAACTGTGTTAGAATGCAAGTGGATGGTTGAGTCTTCCTGCATCATCTGAGGTTACTCAAGTGACTGTGAGCCCAGGGCTATCTTAAGTGAGGTCTTCCATCCCAAACCTTAATTCTGCCTGTTGGGATATGCTCTATTTTCCTTTTCAGGTAGCCTTTCTTTGTACTAGCTTTGGTGCTTTAACACTGCAATCTTGGGTTCAAAGAGGACAAACTTCAAAAATACAAGCACAGTTGTTCTAAGAATGACCAAGAGTCCTCTTTTGTTTGTTTGTATTGGTATTTATTGGCCAAAGCTGGTGTTTACAACCCATCTTCTCTTAGGGAGTCATGGTCAAACCTGATATCAGGGCATGATGGATCCCACTTGCTAGTATGCTGACTTTTGTAATTTCCATATATTATTTGTATCTCAGTAGAATTTAGTTCATTAAGATATTATTTTCATTGCTTCTAAAGGATAAAAGATTATTCTTTTATTCTTATAGTTATTTATTTATTGTGGTGGAAGATTGAGTTGTACCCATGCCATGATGCAAGTGTGGGGCCAAATAGCAGCTTGAGGGAGTTGGTCATCTTCCACCATGTGAGTCCCAGGGATTGAACTTTGCTTGTCAAGCTTGGCAGCAAGCCCCTTTTCCCTGGGAGCCACCTTGTCAGCCCCTCAAAAGGAATATTCAGTGTCATGCTATTTGAAAGTCATAATTCTTCTAAATTATGCTGATGTCCCTCTTTTCTTGTGCACTGCTTTGAAGAATAAAAATTCCATGCTATGATATTTTTCATGTTTAAAAGCATAGGACACTAGATATTAAGTCAGTCTGATCTGTTCAAATTCTCCCTTGGTTAATCTACAAATGAACTCCCTTGGTTAATCTACAAATGAACGTGTAAAAGTGGTGCGACTGAACAGGAAGGCTGGAGAGGAACCTGAGAGAGGATATATGTAATTCCTCCGCCTGGGCTCGTCATGTAGACTACATTTTCCGGAAGCGTCATGGTCATGGTCTGCCTCCACAATTGCTGCCATGGTTGTTCTTTTGTGGTTGCTAGATTCCATTGCATATAGCAAGTTCAGACAGTCCTTTAAAAAAAAATCTTACATTACTCAAAATAATTGAAGAATCCTGGAAAGTAAATATTAATAGTAACAACAGGGAAGGCTCTCATCGTGGTTGTCTGGTATCCTCTATCTTTTCACAAATGGTACAGTATGTGGATACACTGAAGCACAAAACTGTAACATTCATCTGTTGAAATGGACATGCATATCTATAATATTATGAATTAGTAATAATTCCATAAAGATCATCTAATATCAAGCCATATTCAGACTTCTCTGTGTTCTCAAATATGTTACACAGCTGATATATTCCTGCAACAAGTCAGCTAAGATGCATGTGTTGAATTTATCATCTCTTTATTCTTATTTTCATCCATTTAATTTGCTATAATGGAATGCCTTAAAGCAAGTAACTTATAAACAGTAGAAATTTAGGTTTCAAAATTCTCAAGGTCAAATAAGTCCAACATGAATTCACCAGCAGACCCAGTTATGGAAGGGATACTTGCTGTCATTCTCGTGCTCACAAGAAAGGAACGGCAGGGTGTTTCTTTGGGGCCTTCTTAAAGCAAGGACAGCAGTCCTGTTCCTGAAAGCTCTAACCTCCTATTCAAGTCCCCATCTCTAAATACCAAATATTGGGATTAAATTTCAGCATAGGAGTTGGAGAGACTCAAATGTTCAGTCTCCCCCATTCTCGCTTTTTTCTCTCTGCATACAGCCTAGCTTTCCCTGCCTAGTTCTGTTCTTCCCTGCAATAGGGTCAAAGCAGTTCTTTATTCATTAACCAATAAAAGCAACACAGACAGAAGGACCTCCCATATCAATTTGTTGATGTAGCAATTTGAAATTTGCACTACATTATTATTGTGTTTATTTGTTGGGTGTTGGACTGTTTGTGCATGCTTGCATACAGTTGCATATCCACGTGTGTTCACGGTGTGTGTATGGAGGCCAAAGATTGCTATCAGTGTCTTTCTCCATCACTTTCCACCTATTTTTGAAAAACATTTCTTCCCTGAACTTGGAGCTGATCAATTTGGCTGCATTGGTTGACCCTCCATCTCCAAGAATCCTCCATTCTCTGCCACCAGTAGTTCATGGGGTTGCAGGTGTTTGCAGTCGAGCCCAGTTTTAAATGGGTATTGCAGATCAGGAGCTCACTTTTCCCATTGAGCTGGCTCCCCAGCTCCTGTAATACATTATTGTTAACTAGTCATTATGCTGTATGTTGACTCCCAAGAACTTTTTCTTCTGACTGAGATGCTAATCAAAGAGAGGAATATTTGCTTTTTTTATTTGTTTATTTGGGGGTTTTTTGTTTGTTTTTTGAGATAGGATTTCTCTGTGTAACAGCTCTGGCTCTCCTGGAACTTGCTTTGTGGACCAGCCTGGCCCAAGTGCACAGAGGTCCACTTGTATATACCTCCTGAGTGCTAGGATTAAAAGTATGCGAAACTACTACCCAGCTGCAAATTGTTTTTAAAATAGTTATCCCGCAAACATTTTTTAAGTGTCAAGTGTGTTTCTGTCCTAAATTATGATGTAACAGATTTTTTTTTAATGTTAGGAGCATCTTTAGGTATGGAAATATATATTGTGTTAGTCAAGGAGACCACACTTAATATTTTAGCAGGACAGAATGTGGCTATTGTTAATATTTAAAGAATGACCTTTAAGAGACCTTGATTTAAGTGACATGGGTTCACTCTGTAATGAACCCAAACAACCCTATTTGCCTTCATCTTCCAAGAATTCAATGTTTCATTGTAAAAATAGTTGGAAATTCTGTTATATTACCGTTAAGAATCTTCTAATACAAATTTGTATGGTGAGAAAGAGGATGTTATCATGCAGAGTCATATATAGATATAGATGTAGATGTAGATGTAGATGTAGATGTAGATGTAGATATATCATGCAGGGTCGTGTGTGTGTGTGTGTGTGTGTGTGTGTGTGTGTGTGTGTGTGTTTGTGTGTGTGTGTTATAAACAAGGACTTTGAGGAAGGATTTAAGTGAGAATGCTAGTATCACATAGAAGAAGGAATGGGTCAGTGGTTAGTTTTTGAGGTTACTTTGAGAGTAATCTTGCCTGCCTGGGTTTAGAGGGAAATGGTTTTATTTAGGATTGTAACTTTTATCATTTTGGTTGTAAGCCTGGCCTTTGATGGCTGAGCCATCTCTCCAGCCCTTGTATTATACTTTTTATTTAAGTTGATAGTTTTACTTTGTAGTATTGAATTCATTATTTGTGGAACTCTGCCTTTTTGCAGAGTACTCTGGTTCCTAACAGCTGACAAATAAGCAAAGAAAAGCCGTGATGTTGGGTGTAATTTTCATGTTTTAAGAGCTACACTTAAAGTCTTCCAGCCACATCTGTTTGTTATATGTAGTGCCTATAAGAAAATGGATCCAGATTTAAAATGTTTAGAACTCAAAACTAAACCTCATTATAACCAAAGCATATGAAAAAAAGTCTTAGGAAAATGATCACAAATGTACACAACAGATTTCAAAAGTTAAGGAATTGAGACAGGTGTTGTCTGTCAAAGAGGTTTCTTAATTTGGGCCTCAGTTTCCTCATCTGTAAAAGAGATGATAAACTCAGGTTCTGTTCTTACCAGACTTCCATTAGAGTGTATGTGTATACACTTAGTTGATTATAAGAAAATGTTGTAGTAATTCTATCTTTAAGTCATCACGTTAACTTTAAGACCCCCAGAAGAGCAATTCCAAATAGTCATTGCCAAGAGAGAGGCCACCGGCTGATTCTGTCCTCTAAATGCGTTTGTATGCTCCTTAGCAGGGGGAATAATCAGAAAAGAGTACGAGGTTGTGGGAATAACCATATTGCTGACTTGTTTGCCTAAGGCTTATAGTCTAGCAAAACTATACAAAGTACTTTTCCAGTGTCTTCAGGTAGAATGTTATATTATGAAGACTATTAACATAGGCACCAACTTAAAAATGAGCCTTTCTCTCTGCAGCCGTGTCTTAGGTGTATTCCGTGAAGTTGAATGTTTGCTTTCATTTCACTCTGCTCAAAGTATTTTGATTCCCTGTGACTTCTTTGACCCCCTTGATTATTTAGGAATATTATTTCCCACTAGTTTTGAAATTCTTAAATATTTCTTTGTTCTTCATTCAAATCTCATTCCTTGTTGTTAAAGAATATACATTGTTCAGTGTTTAGCCCTGATAAATATGTTGAGGCTTGTTTTTGGGCTACTGTATAGTTCCTTTGAGACTGTTTCGTATGTATTGAAGAGACTGGATTCTACCCTTGGGTGAAGTATTCTATAGATGAGAGCCCACACCTTTGATCACCCGTAACATAGGGAAGACTATAGGGAAAATGTATAACACTGAAATCAAGATTTGATGAAAGCCCCTTCATTGTGGCTGTTCCTCCTCTTTACATATTAGGAAGTAACTCTCTGGAAGTTATGTGTAAAGTTCCCGTGTCACACAGCCACTGAGAGTTTGAACTACTGTATGAACTTCTGTCTCTGGCAGAAGAGCAGCATCTAAACCTTGCTTGACCTGCTAGACCAGCATCCCAAGAGAGGATGGGGACATGAAGGGGTCAGGAAATGCACTTTGGAAACTGCTTCCACCTAATAAAACACATGAATTCCATCAGCCCAAAAGGAATAGATGCTTTATTTGTATTTATTTATATGAGCTCTCAGTTTAAGCTAATTCATGCTTCGTGTATAAAACCACCAGTATATAAAATACATTGCACTTTGATCTCCATGAGCTCTTACTACTCTTCAATAATCCAGTAAGACTTGTAGCAAGAGTCAATATTTGCCCTTAATTTTGTGAAGAAACAAAAACTTTTCTGTTATAGAACAAGTGCAATGAAGCTATAATTAACAAAGTAAAATAATTAGAGTGTCATATCTGCTTTTTTTTCCATCTATTCCCAATTTCTCCAAAGTACTGTTCTAAGCATATCACATAACTTATGGCATTGAATGGCCATATCCAAATCTTAAAAAAAAATGATGCTGGGAAGATGACTCAGTGGGTAAGAGCGCTTGTTTACTGTTGGAAGAAATTGTATAAATTCCTCTTCTCCCCTTTCTACCTCTCCTTTCCCCTGTCTCCTTCCCATGGTTCTCAGCATAGGAAAGAATTTAAAATTAAAGAGGAGGTACAAGTTTGTATTAAATATCCCAAATTACCTTCCTAGTGGCTTAGTAGACTCATACAAAAGCTGACTCATTCCCAAACTATAATATGTATCAGTTTTCCCTAAATGTTTCTTTTGAGACAAAAGACTGAACTAGAGCATTCTTTTTTCTTTTTAGCTGATTTGGACCTATAGTTTTATCAGTCATGTAGCCAGTTTTTAAGGAGATAGATAATAGAACCTCAGTGGAAATGTTAGGGACTTACACTGAAAGTGTCTGTCCATGCATTGTAGGAATAGACTTGTTACTTAGTACAAATTGGAAAGTGCTGTATAATAAAAATCATTTATTCCACAAATGAAACATGCCACATCCTTTGTTCTGTTTTTGACTTAATGAATTCATTTGAATAATGTATGATATTCAGTGAAACCATGTTATAAATCAAATATATAGCCCTTAAGTATTCTGAACACTAGAATATTTCTATTTGATTAAATTTAACTTCTTAATTATGGCATGTGTTTTAATTCTAGAGAGGGGACAGAAGGAATGTTTTATAAGAACAAATACCCCCTACAGAAACTTCTTTTCTAAACAAAGATGAGTTTATGCTTATAATCAGACATAAAAATTTATAAAATCATTAAGTCATGGTGATGCATTCTGCAGGACTAATTGCTGGTTTCATTTTTGTATCTTTATTTTTGGTTTTGTGTGTAGGCATATACACACAACTTTGAACATATGGTTATGTAAATTAAATAATACTCTGGCTTTATGATATAGTGCCTATGACATGATCTAATTACTGGGAACCCACCATTGTAAACAGTATTGTAATGTACACCCAGTACACCCTTTCATGTGTGTGTCCAGATGCTTGAACACTTTTGGATTATTAGGATCGATACCTGAAATTTATCACTGACACATATTATTAAAACTTAAGGGAACCAAACTCTATTTAACATTAAGTACTTTTTAGAAAACCTGCTTAGTAATGAAAATCACAGCAGTGGATGCACTAAAGCAATAATTAACACTTAGCACTAAAAACTTAGTCAGCGTAGTACATTCATTGAGTAATGAATGCTGTTCGTTCATCTGCTAGTTGTTTGAGTTGCGAAATGAAATAGTAGTTCTATATTACTGTAAGACATACAAAAAAGTGAACTGGAAGACGTACAAAAAGGTATCATATTAAAATATGACGCAGAAGGGGTAGATGAAGGGACTTGAATACTGTATTGGAGTTGAGAAAAATTTTTGTGGAGAAAGTGCCAGAGAAGTCAAGATTTAAAGAGAGACATATATGAGCTGTGGGGGGAAGGAAAGTGGGAGAGAGAAAGGTCTTAGATGCCACAGTGATGGCAGATTCCAGAAACTTGTGCAATCTTTAAATGTATGGTGTAGGGTTTGGGGAGGTGGCTCTTGCAGAAGACCTGGGTTCAATTCCCAGCACCCATATCAGGTGACTCACAACTGTCACATCCAGCACCTTCTTCTGGCCTCCCAGGGCACTGCACATACATGATACACAGACAGACAGACACATGTATACATAAAAATAAATGTTTGGGCTACATATAAGTGATAAGGCAAGAAACAGAGATGAGAATTAAGTGGAGACCATAAGGGATCTTGTAGTTGTGCTCAAGAATTTGGACATTGAGATTTGCGAGGTGCTAGAACAGATATGAGATCAAATTTCATTTTAACATATTGATTAAAAATGATCATGACTTTGGTTTACATAGGGACTTGAAGGCAAACAACTGAGAGGCACCACGCCTTCCAGTCAGAGAAGGCAGTAAATCAGACACTTGTCAACACCAGACGAAGAA
The DNA here is from genome assembly GCF_000317375.1 of Microtus ochrogaster. Classification (NCBI taxonomy): domain Eukaryota; kingdom Metazoa; phylum Chordata; class Mammalia; order Rodentia; family Cricetidae; genus Microtus; species Microtus ochrogaster. The sequence goes on along the minus strand of NW_004949109.1, from coordinate 4,330,466 downwards.
GAGTGGACGAGGACAGTGCAGAGTGGGCAACTCCTACTACCTCTCCCAGGGTTTTTATCACTGTGAAGCAACACCATAACCATGGCATCTCCAATAAAGAAAACATCTAATTGGGATAACTTGTTTACAGTTTCAGAGGTTCAGTTCATTATCATCATGAAGGGGAGCATGGCACATGCAGGCAGATGTGGTACTGGAGCTGAGAGTGCTATGTCTTGCAGGCAACAGGAAGTCAACTGAGAACCTGAGTGGTATCCTGAACATAGGAAACCTCAAAGCCCACGCTTACAGTGATATACTTCCTCCAACAAGGCCAAACTGTTGCGGGAGGTCCTTCCGCTCCTCCAGCCTATAGCCGCTGAGATACCAGCCCATTGGGGCGTGGTCTCTCTCCCTTTAAAAAAGTGGCCACTTCCCTCTCTCGCTCTCTTCACTTCCTGCTCCACCGGTGACTAGGCTTCCTTCCTGGTTGCGCAGAGGGCTGACGGTGATCTGTAAGTTTTTTCCCCTTTAAATAAATACCACCCTATTAATCATAATTCCAAACTGCTGTGGCATTGTTTGTGACTTACGCCTTCACAAACCCATTCCAACAAAGCCACACCTCCTAATAATGTCATTTCCTATGAATAATGTCACTACCCAATGTGGAGAATCTGGGATTAGAAGAGCAAGACGTAGTAAATATCATCCTCATCGTTATCATTGTGTAGCTGATTGCATATATTTGATGATGGACCTGAAGCAGAATGACTTAGTTTACTGTGTTCTTGAGTGGCTTAGAACAAACTCACGCCTTTCTGCTCATCACAAATGCAATTGGCTTGCAGATAAAAGTGGGGAATCAATGTTTGTTCCTCTATTGGAAGAGAACGGCAGGGCCAACATTACCAGACCTAAAATATGAAATCTTAGTGATTTACAAGGAAGCCCTACACACAAGTAAGTTATTTTGTGAACCCGTAGAGCTCTGTGGTCCTGTAGAAGCCATTCTGTATGATTTTAATCTTTGCTGGTGAATAAGACTAGCTGGTACTCGAAAAAAGCTTCTACCTCATCCTATTTCCTCACTTAGTCCATGCCATGTGTACTGCATTTAAAGTTGTTTGTCCACACATCCATTCTTTTACATAATGTGGAAAACATTTTAGTGTCAGTAAAGCAAAGAACTCTGTTGGAAATGGAAACTCTTCAGCCATTTCTAACAGTTACTATTTCTAGTGGATATAGACTTCATGGTATGACCTCATCCTATTCATGTGTACGTTGTTTTGTCTAAAGTTATGTTCTCAATGATTTTATTATATGTGCTACATTTAAGATATCCCGCTATTTTCAAGCCTCTACATTTTCCTTCGGTAGTTTCCGGGATTAGAATTTTGATACTCTTCTGATGCCTGTCTTTATTAAGCACCAACTATATACTGAGTAACTTCATCCAGACACTGTAGTTAATGTAGTGGATAGCCTATTTTCCAGATGACTTCAGCTTTTTCTGTAAATATTATGCGTAGTGGGCTGGAAAGATGGCTCAGTATATAAAGCAATTGCTGTGCAAGGATGAGAAACCCCAGAACATATGTAAAACCTAGGCAAGTGTGTCAGGAGATTCCCTGAGCATGCTCGCTAGGTAGACTAGCCAGAATTGGTGTACTAAAACTCCATGTTCCCTGAACAAATATCATGGAACGAGATGAAGAATGTTTCCATTCTGTTGATAGTCATGGCATTCAGTGTCAACTTCTGGCCTCCACACACATGCACACACACACACACACACACACACACACATGCAAACATTCATATACACAAACACCCACACCACACACACATGCAGACATTCATATACACAAACACCCACACACATACATGCAAACATTCAT
>NW_004949109.1:4325014-4328483 GCF_000317375.1 Microtus ochrogaster | reverse complement strand
ACCACACACACATGCAGACATTCATATACACAAACACCCACACACATACATGCAAACATTCATATACACAAACACCCACACCACACACACATGCAAACATTCATATATACAAACACCCACACCACATACTCATGCAAAAAATAAATTAAATTATTAATTTTAAAATTTTGACAAAAAATGCCTGATCATTGAAAAACTTAAGGCAGCTGGGTATGATTGTGTATCCTAACCACCCCAACACTTTAAAGCTGTAGCACATAGATTGGGAGTTCTGGCTAGCCTTAGATGCAGAGCACAGGCCTGCCTTAAAATAAATAAAGAGAAGACAATGTAGCCAGGAGAAAAACAACCAAAGAAATTGAAAATAACACCTAAAGATACCTAGCAATAGCCTTTATTCAGAATAAAGGAATGTCTCTATTTATATAGAGAGGAAAAATAAAATTAAGTAGATAATTTTATAAAAAGTCAATTATCGGACATTTAAAGATTGTTAATGTTTCTTGAATTTACTAATACTAACTGGAAGCAACAAAAAGATGTATTTTCAGGGCTGTCTTAAGAGACTTCCCTTACAAAGCCCTGGAAGCACTAACGCGGGCGCTGAGAGTGCATTCTGCTAGGCAGGAAAGTGCTGTCCTGCAGTTCCCCACCCTGTCCTGAGTTCATGCTGCTGACGCGCATAGCACCTACATGGGGCGTGGTGGCAGTAATAGTTCTGCTTCTGTATTGAAGTTCATTTCCCACCCATTGGCTCCTACCCTAGTTACCTGTAGTCCTTCACTGGAATTCAAATTTAGGTACATGGTAATCTTTTCACCACATGCTCGTCTGAAATTGGTCTCACAGAATCTGTTAATCCCATTTTCTTTGTACTTGAGATTGTGTGTTGTCTTTATAACGGCACAATACTTTTCTAGTTCTAGTATTCTCGGCTCCCGTTTCTTTTTTCTCATCAAGTTCTATTGGGTTTTTTGTTTGTTTGCTTGGGTTTTTTTTTTTTTACTTTTATTGATTCTCTGTGGATATCACATCATGCATTTTCATCCCACTTACCTTCCCATTTCCTCGAATTTACCCTCTGCCCCTGCAACCTCCTCTGCCAAATTAAAACCAAATATAAAAGAAAAATCAAAATCAAACAAAACAAAGAAGCAAAACAAAAACAAAATAGAAGAAGAGCTTTATCGTGGAGGCTGTCGCGTGGCCCATTGCCTCACTCAGTTTATCCTTTAGTCCGTTCTTCTTTTTAAAATATTTTATTGATCTTATTGAGCTCTACATTCTTCTCTGCTCCCCTCCCTGCCTCTTTCCACCCCTTCTACCCTCTCTTATGGTCCCCATGCTCCTTATTTACCCAGGAGATCTTGACGTTTGCTACATCCCATGCACATTAGATCCATGTATGTCTCTCTAAGGATCCTCATTTTTGTCTAGGTTCTCTGGGAGCATGAATTGTAGGCTGGTTTTCTTTGCTTTCTGTTTAAACGTCAGTTATGAATGAGTACATATGATATTTGTCTTTTTGGGTCTGCGTTACCTCACTCAGTATGATGTTTTCTAGCTCCATCCATTTGCCTGCAAAATTCAAGATGTCATTTTTTTTTCTGCTGTGTAGTACTCCATTGTGTATATGTACCACATTTTCCTTATCCATTCTTTGGTCCAGGGGCATTTAGGTTGTTTCCAGGTTCTGGCTATGACAAACAGTGCTGCTATGAACATAGCTGAGCACATGTCCTTGTGACACAATTGAGCATCCTTTCGATATATACTCAAAAGTAGTATTTCTGGGTCTTGAGGAAGGTTGCTTCCTAATTTTCTGAGAAATTGTCATACTGAAGTCCAAAGGGGCTGGACCAGTCAGTGTTCATTCCCACCAGCAATGCAGGAGTGTTCCCTTTACCCCACATCCTCTCCAGCATAAGTAGTTACCAGTATTTTTGATCTTGGCCATTTTTACAGATGTCAGATGGAATCTCAGAGCTGTTTTGATTTGCATTTCTCTGATGGCTAAGAATGTTGAGCGTTTCCATTCATCTTTACAGGCAAGTGTTCATTGTCTGTCATTGGTCTGGCTGGAGGCCTCTGGTTTCTGCTATACATCGAGAATGGGCTCTCACAGGGACTCACTCCTCTTGGATATCCTGTTGTCCTATGTTATGAAGGTCCCTCTCAATCACATCATAGAGCCAGCTCTACTGTTCTGCCCAGGCAAGGTGCATGGCCTGCTCTCCTGATTGCTGTTGGGGGAATATGAGGGGATATTCCTGAGAGCTCTCCTGCTCCCCTGCTCTCATGCTCTCAGGGCTGGCTCACCTTCTTTTGTTCTGTTTTTCTTTGTCTGTGTCAAAGTCTGCAGCCACCTCTCTGTCTTTCTGCTCAGAGTAATTTGATATTACTCCCAGATTTCATGACAGTTTCACTGTTTATCCTTGAAGCTTATTAATATACTCAAGATAAGACAGTATCATTTATTTTATATTAGCTTTTCCTTACTAGGAATATCCAGTCTTTATCTAGATTCAGTTTATTTCCCTAGAGTTTGCCTTTTTCTTTAATAAACAGTCTCTTTCTTTTTTTCCCCACATATAGCTGTCTTAAAACACATGTGATTGGTTTCACAGGTCCTTTCAACAGATAGCTTTTCATCCCTAAGTTCATTTAACCACTAGCAAAATACCACATTAAAATACTTGAAGGCACTAAAATAAAGACATACATACTACATTGTCAATGAACTGGAAATCCATAAAGCATCCTGACTGAATAATGATAATACAAAATTATTTTAACTTTGATAGTGTATAATAATCTTACCAGCAGATTAGGATGTACACAACCAGATATGTACTTCTGTTCAGTTTATCTGCAGGAAACTGACTGATGACAGTTTTGAAGCAATGACTTTGGTCAAATTACATCTCACTCCTAAGATGTTTACATATTTTAAGTTTTGTTTCCCTTGGCAATTTATTTTTCCACAGTCAATATTAATGTATAGACATTAGTTGATATGTTAGTGTCTTTATTACAGCTTTTACATTTTCAAGTAAAGAGCTTTAGAAAACAAGAACATTATTTACACTACTGAACATTTTCACAGTTTGAAAAAATGCAAGTTATTGCTGATGATCATTTTTCTTTTCTTGGAGCCTGTATCTGGGGTGTTCTCTACAGGACCACATAGCCAATCTCCACTGTAGCTTCTGACTAAAGGGAAATTGGCAAACCCACAAAAGGAGGCTGTTTTTCAAAATTATAAACATGCACCGAGAACCATATATCAGTTATAACTTTGCAAATAAAAAGGTTTCATGATAAGTCGATATGAAACATTTCCTTTGAGATTCCTGAACATATTAATAATCAAGTTTATCTTCATAGAAAGCTGAAGTACTGGAATTTGCTTACTGTTTGTGGTTACAGCTGCAGCTTCCCTAGACTGTACAAAGTCCCCACTTTAAAA
>NW_004949109.1:4311687-4324914 GCF_000317375.1 Microtus ochrogaster | reverse complement strand
AAAAAATCCTACAAAGTCTAAACTAAAAATAATATAGCAAATAAAAGTAACTGTCATACTTTCTGCACGGAATTGAAGCTGAATAATGACATATCAAGTTATCATGCTTCAACTGTAGAAATCCTCCTGATCAACATGAGAATTTCCATCTTGTTAGAGAAATCATTAATCACTTATTTATTGGCTTCACAACCCCACTCCACACTTAAACACTACAGTGTTTAGCCCTACAAATCCCTGCAGAAGTGCATCTATCTATACACTGTACATTTGTTTAGCTATGCGCTTCATGTCTTGCTCAAATATACAACGCTGATTGTAGTTGAATTGTTTCATGTTTTCATGCAAGTAGAGTCTCCACATTCTTTTTTTTATTGAGAAAAGGAAAAAAAAAGTATCCGCCTCCTCCCAGCCTCCCATTTCCCTCCCCCTCCTCCCACCCTTCTCCCCCTCCCCCATCCCCATTCTTTATTTGCCTGTTCCATCATAGAAGATGAGACCTGTGCAGTGGTGCCTTTATCTTCATAGAAAGCTGAAGTACTGGAATTTGCTTACTGTTTGTGGTTACAGCTGCAGCTTCCCTAGACTGTACAAAGTCCCCACTTTAAAACCGAAGAGCCAGTGGCTGGTGAAGTTACAGAGAATTTAATAAAGTTGACATAGGCAAGATTGGTTAGCCATTTAGAAACTGTCATGACATGGAATAAATTATGACTATAGATAATTTTCGGCTACAGCAAATTTACTTCCAGGAAGTCGAAAATAACATGTTTGATTCTTAAATTGTATTGTTTAGACAGAATAGTGATATCTGCTATTACTTTGAGCATTTTACATTTTGCTGTAGCATTTACTTTTGTTCAGTTTGTTTTGAAAGAAATCCAAAATGTGAGAGAATTCTCACAAAAACTGATGACATTTCCTGTCAGATGTCTAATTTCTATTAAAAACCAATGTGATTTTTCATATCAAAAAGTTAAATTATAAGTGTAAAGGCTACATACAAGTGCATCTCAACCCTCTTGTATTCTTTCGGGATTTTAGTGTACTTAGGGTGAGGGCAGCCTCCTCTTTCTATATATGTATGTACCAGATCCTGTAACCTATAGAGAGCATGCAGGACACTGTCCCTCAGATTGAACTTATGTTCTGATAGAGTGTTTCAAAATGAGTTTGCCTGATGTTTTCTGTTAGATGCCTCATGAAATGTGTAAGTGTATGCACTTTTCTTCTTTGCCTTGATTATTCCTATTTTAATAGGATTATAATCAAAGAGAAGCAGTTTGGTTCTGAGCATTTAATTGTAAGTTAGACTATGCTTCAGATTTTTCGTTTTCTGAAACTGATATATTTTATTTTCATAACAAATGATATTTCATTCAAGTAGTCAGTCAAACAAAAGAAACTTATCACTAAGATTTTGAAATCTATATGGCCTTGAAAAATAAGCAAAGATTTGAATTTTTGTTTGTTTGTTTGGTTAGACTGGAAACAAGTCAGTAGCTGGTGCCAGACTCTGAGTACTAATACTAGTGATGTCTGTGTGGATATGAAAGTCGTCATCAGCAGGAACAGGTTTGTGTTGAGTGTTAGGCCAAGCGTCACGTAAGCCTTGCTAGCTTCCACTGAATCTTTGTCTTTCTTTCAGTCTTAACGCTTCCCTTCTCAGACTGGGAAGCCGAGACCGCTCAGTCTGTCTCTCTGGTTGCCTGATGCCTTACTGCAGCAACTCAGAACAGGTTTGCATCACAGAAAGAGTTCCCTGATTTTGCTTTCTAAGTTTATGCATGACCTACAGATTTTTATGATATTTATGAGTTACGGCAATTCTATATCTCTGCTCCAGTTGATACTACTAGAAGTGTTAAAGCCATGCCATACACCTATGGTCTTGATACCTATGATGGAATTTTATTGCAGTGATTCTGTGATTTCATCTACTGCCAAGTTGTTTTCTCATTATAAACAATTGATATTATTGAGATTAAAGCAGCAAACTGAAAGTCATAGAGGTAGTACTGTTTGCCTGTCAGCCATTTTCATGTGTTATGAATTCTCATCAGATATTGGGACATACATAGCAGGCTTAAACTACAGTGTGAAGTTCATGATCCAAGAAGCAGCAATGGACTTGTGTTTAGCCATCAGCTTGCTTAATGAAGTCTTTAAGCAAATTTATTTGCTATCTTATGGAAGAAACACTTGTATTTCATTTTTGTTGACTAAAGTCCTCTTAAAGGCACATAAAAAAATCAGGACTGGTAAATTTTAGTGGTGGTCAGTGTTTGACTTCAGCAACTTATATTAAGATAATATTTATCATTCCATAAGAACAAAAGAACAGATATAAGTTTTTTTTTCTCTAAGGAATATGCATGGTACCTGAAGAAAATGAGAGAAGTAACAGGTGATTGTAATTTCCTCAGCCTCGAATTCAAAAGTTGCATGATTAAAGAACATGGCAGGATATAAAAACCTAGTTATGTAATATAAGATGATGCAAACGTCCTGATAAAAATGTAAACTTGCTGTAGCATACTATCAATTTAAAATTGTTTATGTGGCTATTTATTCATTGTCTTCAGTTTAAAATGTTCACGTCTAGACAAACTTTTTCTTTTGTGGGCAGCTCTCAGTTCAGTGGGAAAATGCATTAAGAGCTGGGATATCTGAGTCATTGTGTAGCTCTCCCCTGGCTCGTATTGTTTCTAACTCATGTCTGTGGCCAAGGTGAATATTAAATGATTTGACATCTCACTATTTTCTTAGATGTGAGAACTGAGAAGAAATAATTTAATTCATAATGGGCTTTAATGTCCTAAGGCCAAAAGACTTTAATAAAATGACCTCCATATAACAACTATTTAAACTTAAAATTTTGGTAATATAGCCCAGAAATATTAATGTATACCTTAGCCAGACTGTTCTTGTGGTGATAAAAATAAAGAAAAGGATTAATTTCTTTCCTGTGGCTGTACAATAATGTTGGGCCTAGATCTCTGATAATTAACACTGTCTATACACATTCAAATGTTTTGTCTAAAATTTTAGAGTGCTAACATGGATATTAAGTTGGATGGTTCACATGTGTGTGGAGGACCAAGCTCAGTATCTCCTGGCCTTTCCTCAGGCACCACCCACCTTAGTTTTTAAGGCAGGATCTCTCACCGAGGCTGGAGCTTGCCCAATTAGCCTAGGCTGGCTAGCCAGAGAGCTCCAGGGATCTGCCTGTCTCTGCTTCCTAAGTGCTCAAGCACTGTACTAACTAAACTATCCCCCCACCCAATCCATGGACTGCTTCTTTCATTTGTTTTACTTTTGAAAGATTTTTGTTTATTCTTTCCATTTCATGTACATGTACACAAGTACTTTAATCATATCTCCCCATTGTTCTCTCCCCTCTCATAATGAACCCCTTCTTTTTTCTAACCGGCCCCTCCTATTTCATATCTTTCTGTTTGTGTCCCATTCATCTAATGGTTGCTTAAATGAGCATGGGTAGGAGGTTATTTGCTTGAGCAGGAGTAGTTTATCAGTTTCTAAATCAATGAAGAATATGCCTCCCCCACTCAGCAACTGTTCACTGGCTGTCTCCTTTTCAGAGGGGATAGAACATTGTGGACCCCTCCCCTATCCATGAAGAATGTTGACGGTCCAGCTTCCTACCATTAACCACCATTGTTATCATGCCATGTGTACAACCCAGAAGACAGCATTTCAAAGCACTAGTCCCCATCCTCAGGCTCTCACATTCTTCCCATTTGCCCTTCTGCAATGTTCCCTTGGCCTTTGGGGTGATATATAGATGTCCTTTTTAGGGCTGAACACTCAACTGTTGCTTTGTCTCAGTGCCTTGACCAGTTCTGAATCTCTGCTCAATTGCTGCCTACTACAAACAGAAGCCTCTCTGGCCTAAGCTCAGAGCAGCACTCACCTAGGAGTATATGAGTATAAGCATAAATATTTCACAAAGAGTTGCACAACATGACCATTTAGCAAATGAAGGGTTGTAGGTTGCCCCTAGGCAGTGGTTCTCAACCCTCCTAATGCTGCCGCTCCTCAATACAGTTCCTCATGTTGTGATGACCCCCAACTATAAAATTGTTTTCGTTACTACTTCATAACTATAATTTTGCTACTGTTATTAATTGTAATGTAAATATCTGTTTTCTAGTGTCTTAGATGACCCTTATGAAAGAAAATAGGGTACACAACCCTCAGGTTGAGAACCACTGCCCTTAAGTTTATGGCCTTTCTAGCCGTGAGCTTTTATTTTTTCCTTTTATCTTTTTAAAACTTAAACTAGATTCTTTTCTCGTACAATACATCCCAACTACACTTTTTCTTCCTTCCACTCCTCCATGCTACTACCTACCTCTGTTCTTGCCCACATTCACCCTGTTCATTTGCTCCTCAGAAAAGAGCAGGAAACGAGCCAAAAAACAAAAACAAAAAAACCCCACATACAATAAACAAGATGTCAAAGCTGAACAAGGCAACCAATAGGAGGAAGAGAGTCTTAAGAGCAGGCAAAAGAGTTAGAGATATACTGCTTCCATTGTTAGGAGTCCCACAAAAACACCAAGCTAACAGCCATAACATATATACAAAGAACCTGGTACAGACCCATGAAGGCCCCCTGCTTTGCTTTCAGTTTCTGTGAGCCCCTTCTTAGTTGATTCAGTGGGCCATGCTCTCCTGGTGTTTTCCATCTCCTCTGATGCTATAAAGATAAATACTTTGCATTGGTATGGATCTTGGTTTATTGATACAAAAATAAAGGTCAATTTTGTTATGTGTGTATTTCTGCTCTTGTTTAAGTATTGTGTTTGTGCAACTCATTAAAAATGTAATGTATAATTAAGAAATACAGGTTAACAGATAATCATTTATAATAGTCAACCTTAGTCATGTTAGTTAGGTTTTATAGATATGCAGAGATATATTTTAGATGGACAGGTACTTTTCAAAGACTAACAGAATATAGCATTTAAAATGTTTTAAAAACTTAGAATTTTTCATAACAATGAGACACAATCTGCTCCTGGCAGCAGCAATTACTTCAAGAGGCTGAAGAGCATTGAAGAAGCTCCTTAGGGAGTTTGTTAGCTATTTGGGCAAGAAACTGCTCTTGCGTGGACTGCTTGATGTCATACTGTATGAATAGGACATGCAGGACCCACATAAAAATGACTACTGATCTTGCCTAAAGGTGACACAGTCTATCAGAGTTCCTGTTTCATGAAAGATTCTGCCAGACATTGTACAGCACACAGAAGAAAGTGACTGGAAAACTGCTAAATAGATGGAACTGTCTGAAATTTCCTACTTCATGGAAAAGTCTGTCAGATACTATGGGCCTGTAGGCTCAAGATCAGTTTTTACAGAACTTTGGGTGACTGTCCAGGCAGCGAGGTATCTCTGTCAATTCTAGAGTTTTGGAAGTTGCTTACAATGGACTTCCTGTTTACTTAGGTAATATTATATCCTTCTGGAGTCTTTGGTGGAGTAGAAGAATAGATAGCTATAGGCAAGGTGAGAATTCCAAGGTGATAGAAAAGGAGAGGGTAGGCAGAATCAGAGAAGCGATGTAGACACCAAAGGAGACAGACACACAAGAACCTTGCTGGTAAACCACGAGCCTTGTGATAAAATATAAAATAATAGAAGTGGGTTAATTTAAGATATAAGAGCTAGCCAATAAGAAGCGTGAGCTAATAGGCCATGCAGTGGTGTAATAATACAGTTTCTGTGTGATTATTTCAGGTCTGGGAAGCCCTGAAATGAATGAGCAGCCTCTTTCTACACTATGACTCTTACAGTCTTCACTCATCCTCTTCTGCTGGGCTCACCACTCTCTGAGGTGAAGAACTCAATGGAGATCTCCAATTTAGCCATGAGTTTTCAACCAGGTTTACTGTACCAGGCATGAATTCGAACAGGCCTCAAATTCAACCAGAGAGCAGTTCGTTACCCCATAAGATTCATGCCACTATTATACCACTGGCCACAACTTGCCTGGCAGGTTGGTAGACATAGCTGGGCAAAGTCACTGATTTTATTTTTCTCCTAGAAGCCTGTGTAGCCTCTCACAGGACTGTGAAAGCTAGCTGGTTGGGATGGAGCTTCCATTTCAGCTCCAGCTTGATTTGTCTGTGTCCTACAACCAAAATATGTGGTGCCTTCAGCAGTGCTGTCATCTAGTTCTGAGGGAACCAAGAACAGTGGTAGTAACCTGCACTGTTTTAGGGGCTCTGGATTATCTCTCAACAACAACTCATAGGAAGGTATCTCACCTGGCACTGAGATTTTTGCTTAATAATTTATGGCTTCTAAGAGAAGTATTACTTATCCATTCAAGGTATCTCCTTCAAACTCTATCCTTAAAAATATTTTAAAGTTAGCTTATAACATAGTTACTTTTTCATATATATCCTTAGCACTTTACTAATTGAACTCCTCCACAGCCTTCACATGGTTAAAGAAAATGAGTGGTAGAGTAGATCTTAGTATGGTATTCAGTATCATTTTTATAATTTCTTTAAAAATCTTAATCCATAAGTTGCTGCTATAATTTAACATTTGTGAATTGGTTGTGACATTTTGATCATAGACAATGATTTTCTCCTGAACACATGGTAGGGTACTTTTTCATGTTAATTCTTATTTCTTTGCACTAAGCTTTCTGTAATAGTATGTTCTGAGTGGAGCCACAACTTGAGTGCTATTTTTTCCATGAAGCCTGGAAATGAAGATTTTAGTGAACAGCAATCGTAAACTAACACTATTTTAAGTTACAGAAATGGCATGAACAAAGAGTACGTGTGCCAAAGCTTAAATTTTGCCAAGATACTGATGACTAGTATGTTTTGGCTAAAATTTAGAGTAACTGTATAGTCTACATGGAAGATAAAGTAGAAAAATGTGTTTTGAAGCTAGCTCATGAGAGGACTTTAATACTTGAGAAAGAAGTCGGTGCATGGTTAGCAGAGTTCATGGAAATTAACACACAATTCAGTAGACTTATCTGGAGCTCAGGTGAATAGAATTGTAGAATTTGGCATCTATGTAAAGTTAAACTCAAATAGACAGTCAGGAAAACACTGTAATGAAAAAGGAAGGCTGTAGTATAGTCAGGAACTGTGAGAGTCCAAAGCAGGAACAATATACCTTGCAAATATATGGGAGACCAAAATAGGAAAAAAACACCTTGCAAGTTAAGAGCTCTATTTTCAGTTAAGACAGTTGAGAGTAAGTTTATCTTAGTCCTGTGCAGATCCAGGTTTCTATTGGAGCTCCTGTTTGTCTTGTGCTAAGTCCTTGCAAGTTAAGAAATATATTTGTAGTTAAGAATTAAGTTCCTATTCCTTAGATCTGATGTAAACTGCAAAACATGTTTTTCAATGTACACTAAACTTGTGACCCCATTCACATGATGTATATCCTTGCCCTTCTTCCTTGTTTCTTCCCTTTCATTGTATTTTTTTTTCAGGATTATTTATTTATTTATTTATTTATTTATTTATTTATATATTTTATTGAGCTCTACATTTTTCTCTGCTCCTCTCCCTTCCTCTCCCCTTCCTTTCAATCCTTTCCAATGGTCCCCATGCTCCCAATTTACTCAGGAGATCTTGTATTTTTCTACTACCCATGTAGATTAGATCTATGTATGTCTCTCTTAGGGTCCTCATTGTTGTCTAGGTTCTCCAGGATTGTGATTTGTGGGCTTTTCTTTGCTTTATTATTAAAAACCACTTATGAGTGAGTACATATGATCATTGTCTTTCTGGGTCTGAGTTACCTCACTCAGTATGATGCTTTATAGCTCCATCCATTTTCCTGCAAATTTCAAAATGTCATTATTTTTTTCTGTTGTATAGTACTTCATTGTGTAAATGTGCCACATTTTTCTTATATATTCTTCCGTTAATGGGGCAATTACGTTGTTTCCAGGTTCTGACTATGACAAACAATGCTGCTATAAACATAGTTGAGCACATGTTCTTGTGGTACAACTGAGCATCCTTTGCATATATACTCAAAAGTGATATTTCTGGGTCTTGAGGAAGGTTGTTTCCTAATTTTCTGAGAAATCGGCATACTGATATCCAAAGGGCCTGTACCAGCTTGCATTCCCACCAGCAATGCATGAGTGTTCCCTTTACCCCACAACCTCTCCAGCAAAAGATGTCATCAGTCAGAAAGCGGAAAGATCTCCCATGTTCTTGGGTAGGTATAATTAACATAGTAAAAATGTCAATCTTACCAAAAGCAATCTACAGATTCAATGCAATGCCCATCAATATCCCAGCAAAATTCTTCACAGACCTCAAAAGAACAGTACTCAACTTCATATGGAAAAGCAAAAAACCCAGGATAGCAAAAACAATCCCGTACAATAAAAGAACTTCTGGAGGCATCACAATCCCTGACTTCAAACTCTACTACAGAGCTACAGTACTGAAAACAGCTTGGTATTGGCATAAAAACAGACAGGAGGACCAATGGAAACGAATCGAAGACCCGGATATCATCTTCGAACACCTGATTTTTGACAAAGAAGCAAAATATATAAAAAGGAAAAAAATAAAGCATATTTAACAAATGGTGCTAGCATAAGTGTATATCAACATGTAGAAAAATGAAAATAGATCCATATCTATCACCAAGGACAAAACTCAAGCCCAAATAGATCAAAGACCTCAACACAAAGCCAGCCACTCTGAACCTCATAGAAGAGAAAATGGGAAGTACACTTGAACACATTGGCACAGGAGACCACTTTCTAAATCTAACCCCAGTAGCATAGACACTCAAAGAAACATTAATAAATGGGACTTCCTGAAACTGAAAAGCTTCTGTAAAGCAACAGATATGGTTAATAAGTTAAAACGACAACCTACAGAATGGGAAAAGATCTTCACCAACCCCATATCAGACAGAGGTCTGATCTCCAAAATATACAAAGAACTTAAAAAATTGGTCATGAACAGAATAAATAACCCAATAAAAAAAAAATGTAGTACAGACCTAAACAGAGAACGCTCAACAGAGGAATCTAAAATGGCTGAAAGACACTTAAGGAATGCTCAACATCCTTAGCCATCAGAGAATTGCAAATCAAAACAACTCTGAGATTCCATTTTACACCTGTAAGAATGACCAAGATTGTATAAGTATTTTGTTTTATTTTTTAAAGAAAGAAATCAAACTTATCTTTTTTCATTTTGCATACCAATCTCAGTTCCCACTCCCTCCCCTCCTCCCATCCCCTTTCCCTTTCTAACAGTATCCAATAGCCAACTCTCTCACCCCTGTGAACACTCTGTCCTCCTATAAAAGACTGTAAAGGCCAGCAGAAACTGTACTCTTAAATCCCGACTTTGGGTGAGACAGCCAGTTGACCAGTCCCAGGTGTGCCCACAAATATAGCTTGCTTTAATTGGAAAGCCATGGATTTGGTCTCTCCTTGCAATTTTTAGATTTAATATCTAATGCCAGAAAATGAGCCTGATACCAGGTTCTGGTGACTTTATCAGAAATAGGAAAGAGACAAATAAATTTTTGTGTTTGTTTTTAAGACAGGGTCTCTTTGAATAGCCCAGGCTAACTTAGAAACTCACTATGTAAAGCAGGCTGCTCTAGAACTCAAACTCACAAAGATTCACCTGCCTCTGCTTCCTGGCTACTAAGATTAAAGATGTACACCACCTTGCCTGGTTCACACCAAGCTTTTCTCCTTTTTCCCAGGGACAGAACTCAGTTGTCAAGTGTGTCCAAAAAGCACCTTTACCTGTTGAGTCAATGAACCTTTTCCTTTCTTTGTTTTTTCTCCTTTCATTTTAGAACTTCCTATACCTTTTTTTCTCTCTACTTTCTGTAGATTTAAGCCTACTGTTTGGGTGCCTCTTCTCCCTGGCTTCACATGGCATATTCCTAACTACTGTTCATATGCCTCTTCTGCAAAATCATCTCTTACTTAACCTGCAGTAATCTGTGTTTCACTGACTTCCTAAGTGCTTCAGCGATTTCTTTGTTACTTTTTATCATGCACTGTTTTCATTCTTGGTGGACAAAGGTTATGTTCTTCTTTGCAATTCAAGCCCCTCAAAGAGTTTGTGTCGCTCTCCCAGAAAGATCGTGGACTGGAAGTTTGCAGGTTTCTGTTTTAAGTTTCTAGTTGTCTCAGCGTAGAGTGGTATGACTAGAGGCAAAACTTTTATTTCCTCTCCTTACACTCAGCCTCTGACTTAAACAGAGCCCATATTTATTACAGGATATCAAGTCATGAGTGAGGTAACTGAATTGAAGAGTTAATTGAATTAGGTTCCCATCTCTTCTTGCTTATCTTGATTTCCGTGCCTGTATCACAGTGCTACATAGAAATATTAGAAATTGTTGAATATATTGGTAGTCTCTAGTAAGAGGCAAAATAGTGTAGATTTACTAGATTGAAATAAATAAATAAATAAATGTATGTATGTATATATAGTGCAGTACAGAATTGTTTATTGATTAATAGTGTTGTATTCAAACTGTATTAAAATTCAGATGAATGCATAATTAGAAACACACGTATTAGACAAGAATATTATCTTAGACTTAATAATAGCAGAAGCCATTTATAAGTCACTTTCTCTTATTATTCAAACAGAAACTGGACTTTGAAAAGGCCAGGGACCTTTTTTGAACCCTAAAGCAGGCCCATAATTTTGGCAGTACATAATGACTTCAAGATTATAATTTTTATTTTTGTTTGAGCATATTTAGACATATTTTTGTGCCTGTGGATAGGAGGATTATGTTCTAAAGAATGTAAGATTGGGAATCCCTAAAATTAGCCTGTGATCTAAAGATTAATTTTTAAAGTTGTACTGCATTCCAAGAATATGGATTCCACAAACATTGATAAATGTGATATTTTACTAGTCTGAAGATTTTTACAACAATGGAAGTCTTCAATCACGTGAACGTTTCAACACAGTAAGCAATGTTTAACAATCTGTATATCTGTGGTTCTGTTTTACTTTGTCTTTTTTGAGTTTTTATTTTTATTTAATTTATGACACATTATTTAAACAGAATATCTAAATCTATGACTATTTAGGGATAGATTATTGCTTTTCACACTTTCACAATTAAGAACAAAATTAATACCAGGAGTGGCACACATTCAAAATAAACAATTACAAAATATTCCTAGATGATAAATAGCTCTAAGCAATAGTGCTATTTGAAATATCTGGCCTACATACTAGGTACTTTTATTGAATCTATATAATGTGTATATTGAGCCAGCCATCTGACCTTCTGTTCATCTAGATCAGAGTCCTTGAAATGTGGCAGGCAGAGATGCAATATTCCTTAAGAATAAAGTACACATCAGATTGGGAAGACTTCATACATACAAAATATGTAAAAATATCTTGGACAAAATTTAAAATTTTCTTTTTAAATGCTGAAATTAAAATATCTTTTATTAAAAATTTTCTTTTTAATTTTTATAATCTTTTAAGTGCTTATATGTTATATCTTACATTTCTTATACTCTATTTGGAGATGTGTAATAGTTAGAAAAGTAGGACCAAAGTCAAGGCAAAGAAAGCATCCACACTAGATTTGAAAATAAGTGTGTAGTAATGATAGTTGATTTGAGACTGAAGTGTCACTACATAGGGGTACACGAGGAAAACTCCAACAATTTTAAGTTAAAAAGAGAAGAAATGAATGAGAGAGAGAGAGAGAGAGAGAGAGAGAGAGAGAGAGAGAGAGAGAGAATAACCAAGACAAGGAGAATTGGGAAATCTTGACTCCAAAATGCTGAAAAGTTGGATTTGGATGGAATTTCAGACAGGAAGTAGTTAACATCTTCAATGGCCGTGAGACCATCTGGAAAGAGGAGATCTGAACATAGGCTATTGAACTGGATTAGTGCAGAAACAGTTTCAGGAGACCGTAAGAGGGGTAGATTGCAAGAGATTGTGAAGCAGACTGTGTATAAACTGCTCTTTCCGGATGGAGTCCATGTGTAAAGATAATAATCACTTGATTTCAGCAGACTGTAGAGAAATTTGAATTTGTTTGCTCAATGAAAAGATTAGTAAGAGCACTCGATTGTAAAAGAGGAAAGATAATTTCTATAATAGAAAGCTAAACATTGGATCCCAAACCTGAGTGCATACTGGAGTATCAGGAGCATTCATTACAAGGGCAAATTTCCAGGCAGCATCTCATGGCAAAGGTTACCCTTTTCTGTAGAGGTTTGTCTCTTAGAACAGGCCCCTGAATGGATAGGGGAGAGCCTGAACCATATTCAGTTTATCCTAAGCAGTTATGTCATATCCACAGGGTCAGATGGTAAGAAAATTAAGAGCTCTGATGAGGGCAGTAGTAAAATGACTGTCAGTACAGTATCTAGGATTAATACGATGCTAATGGGATTGCTATAGTGAACCATGAAGAAAGCTAAGGAAGTGGCTTGTTGGCTGCAAGCTCAGTAGAAACGAAAGACTGAAAACATTTAAAAGGTAGTGAACTTGGATAAGACAGGGTGGTTTCAGAATTTATAATCTTGAAAGCAAGTAGACCCGGAATGGGGCTGTTTCTGTAGAAGGGTGAAAGAACTGAAACATACATGCTTTAAGACTTTGCACTTTGATAAACCTAGTGCTTGTTAGTAAGTACTGCTAGAGGACTCAGGACCTCGGGGAAGTTTTGTACACAGAGGTGTCCATCCTTTTGACATGGTGGCAAAATATGATCATGCAAACAAAGTTCATGCTCAAGAGCTGTAAAATTACATTACAAAAATAAATTGCAAAAAAAAAACCCTAATATTTTTAGTTGCTTTGTGTTAGCTGAATTCATAGCTGCCCTTGGCCCAGGGGGGCTATGGGCTGCAGGTTGGATATACCCACAAGACTGGATCACTGTAGAACTATCTAAACGTAAGGTCAGGGTGTGGTATCTGCTTAAGCTTCTAGTCTCTGTGAGCATCCTTGATCCATTCTGGCTTTCCTATAAATAGAGTGAATATTTGTCTTTTAAGGATATAGCTTGCCTGCCTCTAACTAATCACAATTGGCTCTAAGGGTTTGTATTAGTCATTACAGATAGATAGATAGATAGATAGATAGATAGATAGATAGATAGATAGATAGATAGATAGATAGATAGATAGATAGATAGATAGAGGATGGATGGATGGACAGACATATTAGAAAG
>NW_004949109.1:4298880-4311587 GCF_000317375.1 Microtus ochrogaster | reverse complement strand
ATACATACATACATATCTGGATATATTCTTATACAGCTTATAGTTTTCAGTGCTAAAAGGCCAAACCTCCTAACAGCTTTGCAAAGACCCCTACCTTAGCTGTGTTACCTGGTTAATATCAGTATTGAAAGCATGTTTAAAAGACAGATTATATCTTGAAACAGGAAGCCAAAGATAAATTGGAGTGACACAATGCCTTCTAAGGAAAACCCCCTCCAATTAGCCTAAGGACTTCCTACCTCTCCAAGGTTCTTTCCTTACCTCTACCATGACTGAAAACAAACATTCATCCCCATGACCCCTGGGTGATTAATAAACCATAGCAAAACTAGGGTCAATGACATAAATACTTAATAATTTTGGTGAGGAAATAAATTTGAATTTTCTGCCCTAAAACAGTGTTGCAGAATGACTTATAAATTAGCGTTTGCTTTTAACACATGATACATTTAAGCTGTCAGAATATTTTGACCTAGAAGGTTTCACAGAAGAGGAAATTGCATATCAACTGTGGCATTAGATGAGTTAAAAAAAATTTGGAGTTGGGGAATTACGTTAGAACAGGGTCACACTTTGTAGCCCAGGCTGGCCTGTAACTCACCAAATAGCTTAGACAGTCTTTAAACTCCATATTCCTCTGCTTCAGTCTCCCAAGCACTGAGAAAACTTAAATGACCAAACTATGTCTAGAGAGCTAAAAAATCAAATGAATTTAAAAAAAAATTTAACTATGAAACTACCATGAAATAATTGCTTAATAAATGCAGTCATCCAAATGCCTAAGACTATAGGGAATATCTCATTCTAACCGCCACTTAACTTCTGAAGTTTAGTAGGTTAGGGTTAGAGGCTACTGTTAGGGGTTAAGATTAAGAGTTAAGGGTTACGGTTAATGGTTAGGGGTTATGGTTAAGGGTTAGGGGTTAGGGTTATTTGAGAAGGAAACTATTTATAGGTTCTTAGACTATTATTGTGAAAATGACAACTTAGGAAATATCATTTTCCTATCCACAGATGCATGTACATGGCAGAAAATTAATTATATTATTGACTATTTTTTTTAATTTTGTGCACTAAAAATAAACAGTTCTTGTTTTGCTAGCCAAGTTTTTCTGTCAGCATATTATAAACTTATACATCTTCTTCTTTTCATAGTGAAGAGCTCAGAAAAGAAGCAAGGCAGCTAAAGCGGGAACTCTTAGCAGCAAAACAGAAAAAGGAGACCTCAGCAAAAGCGGAGAAAGGAAATGAAGGTAAGGGCTTTGACAGGTTACATCATCTTTTAGTGTGTGTGTGTGTGTGTGTGTGTGTGTGTGTGTGTGTGTGTGTGTGTGTAAGTCGCAGATCACCCTCCGGTGACATTCATCAGGAGCTGACACTTTGTTTTGAGGTAGTAAGCTGCAGCTTGCTGGTTGTCTAAGCAAGCTCCAGAGATCCTCTGTTTCCACCTTCCTGTCGCTTGGTCTGCAGGTGTGGTCCAGCATGCCCAGCCTTTCCTGTCATTCTGGAGATCCAAACTCAAGAGCCCATGCTCGCACATCAACACTTTAGAAAATTAGCCATTGCCTCGGCCCTTATACTGTCTCTTGATAACCATGTTTATCGCCTCCCTGCCTCCTTGCTTTTCCCCTCTTCCTTCTCTCTTTCCTCCTGCGTCATGATTGGAGGTTTGGGTTTTTTTTTTTTTTCCTACACTTGCCCTGGAAAGCTACCAAATAAAATAAATCTCCACTTAAGGAGATTATTTTTCTGATAAATAAATTTGATGCAAACAGGACTATAATTATTGCTTTTAAGTAAGCTAAATGAGAATTTACAGAGCACTTAAAACCAGATAAGACAGTGTGGCTGAAATACACAACTGGATTAAAAGTGCACAGAAACTCTTCATTCTTTTTGTATTGATTGCACGTACTTAAGACATCTAAGTATTTTGGAACTATGCTAGAACCCATACGAACATTTGTATGTTAGTGTGAATGGCATTAAATACCTATTGGATCCTGCTGTTGTACACACACATGTACACACACAATAAGAGTATTTTCATTTTTAAAAGAAATTTTGAAAAATTATATATTCTCAAAATAAGTAAGAAAATAAGAAAACTCTTAATTTCATTTACTAGCAGGCAAAATATTTAAACCTCCGTTTCCTTATTGTAAATTTAGGGATAAAACACCTTACACACATTCTGGCTTCGTATTATTGAGAAAACTTTTAATAAAATTACATTGCTGTGTTAAAAATAATAATTTTAAATTTTCAAGAAAAAAAAAACATAGCTGTTCCTGCTTTTATTTTGTATCCTGCCTAAAACCTACAAATTGAAAATATGAGTTTTAATACTGTTAGTATTATGAAAAGCCCATAGTCAATATGACCGTTTTAAAACATTATAAAACTCTTTAAACAAACTTCCTTTTTATGTTTGTCAGTCATAGTTTTATAAAGATACTCTGTTTGAAAGTGTGAACGTATGTACCTTCTTAAGCGTCCAATGACTTAATGTCCTGGTTTTATGATTGCATCTGGCAAGTCAGATCATAAGCTGGTGGCAGACTCTTCATACATCCTTTAGGATGTAGGGTATGGAAGTTGAATTAAAACACACTTGGGAAGAAACGTGAAAGACCAAGAAAGCCTTGCGTCCTAACGCTTGTGCGTTAAAATGCTAGTTTGAGTCTTGCATGAATGGACGTCCCCCGTTCAACCAGGTATTCTCATAGGTATGGTGTTTCTTGTGGGGTACGGCCATATTAGGAAACAGATTAGGCTTTAATTAGTATTTCTATGAGTTTTATCTCTATCCAGTTCCTGGACCAGATTCATATTCATAACTGATGACTTTACCCTAGTCATTTTAAATCTGTTCTATCACACTAGGCAAGTTACTTTGAAATCTGACCTCATGCTAGTCTTCCGTTATAGAGAAAAATAAATTTTGCCATCCCTTGAGCCATACAATATTATCAGTTAATAGATATAAGTACACTTAAGAAAAACACATAATTTTGCCACTTCTATTTCCTTTTCATTTTTATTACTTCCATGTATGTGTACATGTCTGCATATGGGTACAAACATACCACAGAACATGCATGTTGGTCAGAGGAGAGCTTGCAGGAATAGTTCCTTCTCTTGGTTGATTACAGAATCTGCAGTAGATTCTGAGGGTAAACACCCCAATTTAGGTAAACAAGGAACACAGTGTTTGGCTTAGATACTAGCAATGTCAAAAGAGATTTACTGCAGGACATTCTAGTTTACAGCCTTGGGGTCTTGTAAATCCCACTATAAATCATCCTGGCTTGTGCATGGGATTGCTGTGGGAGGTAATACATTTAAAATAAGATCGATAATTAATTGGTGATAAAGTTGACTTCTTGTGTTGCTTTTTTTTTTTGAGTTCTTTAATAAAATAGATAATCCTCGTTAAATTATGTCTAAATCCTTTCTGGGTTTTCTAAGTTTCACTAAGTAGAACTAGTGAAAACTGAATGTAGTCACATAGAGGTACAGGTTTGACCCTATCTTTAATCAGCTTTAAGGAGATACGGTGTCAGAGCCTTCTCGACATTCTGAGCAGATGATCCTCACTCTGTGATTCTTGCCAGAAGGGGAACCTGAGCTTATAAATCAAGGAAGAATCTCCAAGCCTCTTAAGGAAACACACCTCCAAGGTTCAGAGAACCTCTCGAGCACACGGGGCCATTTCAAGTTGCTTTTTACTGTCTCTTAGTACTTAATTAATCAGACAGGGCTCCCGGGATAGAGCACAGCATCGTGTCCAGTGCATTAAAGGATGGTGTCTTTCAAGAACACGGAAGCTGAGAGACCTTGCTCCCTGCAGACCAGCATGGAAGGAAATGCTTAACTGCACACTCCCGGCATCAGTATCTTATTCCTCTTGGTTTGAACTATGTGACTTGGGGCTGAGAGATTAGTTTTGTGATGTTCATTTCGACTTTCATGTTCCTCCATTTTCTATAAGCTTCTCCATGTAGATTTGGACTGGGAGACTGACTGGGGCACTACAGTCTTGACAGTCACTGGGGTGTTTCCTTGTCAGTTAGGGTAGTGGTTCTCAACTTGTGGGTCATCACCTTTTGGGGGTTAGATTCAGATATTTATATTACAGTTCATAATGGTAGCAAATTACAGTTATGAAGTAGCAATGGAATAATTGTATGGTTGGGGTCAATACAGCTTGAGGAACTGTATTAAATGGTAAATGCAGTATTAGGAAGGTTGAGAACCAGCGATTCAGGGAGTTGTCTCCACTGTCCCCCTTGTTTTGTTTTGTTTTGTTTTGTTTTACTCTGTGTGTGTGTGTGTGTGTGTGTGTGTGTGTGTGTGTGTGTGCGCGCGCGCGCTTGGTGAGTGCATGCCCGCCTTTGTGTGCACTTGTAGAGGCCAGAAGTTGACTTGAGCTGTTCTCTTGCTTTCCACCTCAGTAAAAGCTCACAAGTTCAGCCTGTGTCTTATCACCTCAGCACTGGGGCCCACTTGGATTTCTGCCTGAGCGCTGGGATCTGAACTTAGGTCCTCATGCTTGCCTGGCAAGGTTACAGCGTCACCTCCCAGCCATACTGTCTATTCACTTATGTGTCTTATATTTCTTTCAACTGCTTCCAGAAAAGTGAATTCCAACTGTTTTCTGTTAATAAACGGAAGCCCTTCAGTCTGATACAGTGCTTAGTTTTATATGTCAACTTGAACAGGCTACCAATATTCTGGAAGTGCACATGAAGGCATTGGGGATAGAAGTCATTTGTGAATTAGCCTGAGTAAAGCAGGTTGCCCTCCCAAGTGTTGACCTTCATCCAAACAGTTGAAAGTCTGATAGCTTAATGAGTCTAACCATCCCGAGGGTAAGCAGTTCTCCTAGGTGACTACCTGGAGCTGGGCATGGGTCTTTTCCTGCCTTCAGATTTACACGGAAGCATTGGCTTTTCTTCAACCTCAATCCTTTGGCTTTCAGTCTGGAACCAAAGTGTGATCAGTACTCCTGGGGTTTGGAGGGGTCTCAGTCCTTTGGACTCTGAATGTAATGCTGTCCTTAGCTGTACAATTTAAAATATTATTATAGCCATGAAAGAGAAATGTCTTATATATTTCTGTATTTGCATGTGCACTCATGTGTTCTTGCTATATCAAATTAACAGATAGGTCTTGTTGCTTCATTTTGTCATTTGGGCTCAATAAATTTATTATTACAAATATTGACCAGAATAAAATTAGAAATCTAGACGAGTCTCTTAGAATTAAACAGAGTGTATCTCTAATTTTTAAAGTGTGTGTTAGTTCAAGGCTGGATCTTTTTAACCAAATTATCATTGCATAGACTTACCTATCCCATAATACAGAGATTTTAATGAGGTCACTTATTTATAGATAATTCCCCAAACCACATTTCTACCTCTGAGTTTGGCTTTACATCTTCACCTCTTTCCAGATGATTGTTCAAAACTAATCATGATCCAGATTAAGTGTATCATAACAGTCTCCTGGGAGCTCTGAAGAGATGGCCTAGCAGTTAAGAACTGTCACAGAAGACCCAGATTCA
Organism: Microtus ochrogaster; assembly: GCF_000317375.1. Lineage (NCBI taxonomy): Eukaryota > Metazoa > Chordata > Mammalia > Rodentia > Cricetidae > Microtus > Microtus ochrogaster. The sequence goes on along the minus strand of NW_004949109.1, from coordinate 4,306,018 downwards.
GTTCCCAGCACTCATGTGGCAGCTTGCATTCATCTGTAACTCCTGTTCCAGAGGATGAATCCACTGCCTCTTGGCTTTTGTGGGCAATGTGCACACATGTTGCACATGCATACATACAGACAAACTCAGGCATATAAAATAAAAATCAATATTTGAGGGGTGGATGGAGTTGCATGGTGCCAGGCTTTCAGGAAGAGGTGTGTTTACCATAACTGTAATACCAATTTGTATGGTTATTGAAAGGATTAAATCTGAGATGTTAACAAAATCCCTTCATGTGTTCTCATCCTGTCCCCTCTAAAATATTTACATATTCTTCAAGATCTACAATAATGTAGACTAAAGACCCTTTTTCCATTTCTTCACTATACAAATTCAATATTCTCACTAAACCATTGTTGATGAATCCATGATAGAACGCACCGTTTCTTATTTGTGTCAGGTTTCTCTTACAGTTCTATTGACCAAAATATGTTCCACCATTTTTGCCTATGAAATGTTTGTTCTTCATGGCTTACCTCAAACACTTGGCATGAGTATATCTCACATTTATTGCTGATCTAGTAAACCAAATATAGTCATTTCTTAGAAATAATGGATAAAAATTTAATTTCTAATCATAAAAAAATCATTTACATCAGGCTTGCTCTTTTTTTTTCACTCATTAGAAATCTCCATTTGATTTTCCAATCCATGTTTAGTCTTTTCTACAGTCTAATCATTTTTCCAGGATAATTTATAAAACAAACATACTGTTGAAGTGTCTGTCCTCTAGGGCTTACATTCCAGTAGGACACTGAGTGAATATGGACTGTCAGTAAAGAAATAAATACACAGAAAAATGACAGGTGTTGTGTTATGAACAGCGGAGCTGCGTCCCCAGCACCCGGCCACCCACATGGCTAGCTTTACCCGAAATAATTACAAGGAAACTGTATTCTTTTAAACACCGCTTGGCCCATTTCTATCTAGCCTCTTCTAGGCTAGCTCTAGCACCTGGACTAGCCCATTTCTAATAATCTGCTGTAGCCCACGAGCTGGCTTACCAGGAATGATCTTAACCTGCATCTCTCTGGAGTGGGACAATCATGGCGACTCTCTGACTCAGCTTCTTTCTCCCAGCCTTCTGTTCTGTTTACTCCACCCACCTAAGGGTTGGCCTATCAAGGGGCCTAGGCAGTTTCTTTATTAATAAGAAATCACTCCCACATCAGACAGGTCATGGAAATTCTAGCTTTTAGTTATCAGGAAAATAGCTCTCAAAACTTCTGTGTTGTAAGGGAAATTACTGGGTTACAGATTGCTATAAACGGAAAGAAAAAGCAGAACTTACTTCAGATTTACCTTCAAAGAATGCCTTTCTCATTTGAGTCCTAGCTTTTAAGTCTCGGAACTGGACTTAGTCATGTTTTTATATTATGAACTCTTGGTCTCCTTTGGTTTCTCTAAAAACAAGATAAATCCCTGGAAACTATTCCTAAAGAAAGGGATGTATAGCTATAGAATAGCAGTGTTTATTGAATTTATTCTCATAGGTACATAGATTAGAAATATAGTTCCTTCTATTATTGTTGCTAGTTTATAATAACAATATGAATGTGCGTATATAATCACAAACATATGTTACTAAGTCAGATTGAACAAGAACTGTAATTTTTAAATTCAGCTTTTAGTTGAGGTGATATGTGGCTTGTGATTTAATGGAGAAGTTTAATTTTTTTAGTCCAGTAATAGAAAGATGACAATAGTTTCAGAATGTTTACCTCATTTTGTCATTCTGGCCAGTGTTTACCAAATAATGACAATCAAAAGGCTCACTTATCATTGCCATCATTGGTGTTCACATAGGTTACATGTATTCTGCGTTATAAAATTCCCACAGCTGAAGAAATTCCAGCAGAGACTGTCATGTTTACAGAGTTCACCATGCACATTGCCTGTTTTCAGAGTCCTTGCATCCCTGATGCAGACCCTGTCCCTCATCTTTACCCCGTGAGCATGCTGTCTAGCGTGTTCCCCTTGGTTTGCTCCTGGACCCCAGGACTTCTGCTCCCCACACAGTTCTCCAGCATGCCCGTTGTCTTCAGATAAGGTGACACTAATTCTTTTCAATAGTAGCCACCACATCCCTTCCCACAGACTTCAGGAACTTTCTCTTGTGTTTTTGTGTGAAAGGCTTTTCTCTTGTCTCTCACCCCATCATTCCTTCTATTCCCTCACAGATAATTTTCAAACCTCCTTTCTTTTCTGTGCTTTCTCCTAAATCTGATTTCTGCTATCACCTGCTTGTGAAAAGAGTAGTTATAACTCCTTGTTTAAGTTCCCAGATGTGTCTTAAGATCTACATTGTCATTTCTCTGGTGTCCTGAGATAGGTTATAAGAGGCAGTGGCACCCACTGCCACTTGTCAGTCCTCATTTGGACTGTTGGAGAAAACGCCTTTTCAAGAGCTCTGCTTGTTTGTGTTTTGGGAATAAGTGGACACAAACTGAGTACAAACACTTATGGTGCATACCTGCCTCTTCTTGCTCTTGCTAAAGGACACCTAGAAAAGAAGCCAGGAAACTGTAGGTTTGGTTGTTTGTAAGGGAGTGAGGCGTGGAGAAAGTGCCGGGAGGCAGCAGTACCTCCCGGGGTTTATCTTTTGGAGGAGTTTCACTTGGGAAATGTATTCATGGTCTAATTTTTTGGTAAAATATTAAATCAGTAAGCACAAGCAGGAAAAAACTGAAACAGTAAAAGTGAAAATAAGCCTCATTCTCCTTGAGATGAGTGACATCACACTGTGGAGAGTTAGCAGCAAACTAATTCAAGCCTAATTAGAAGCTACCTTGTATTTTTCAAATTTTCCATTAAACATACTATGATGAAATAGCAAATCAAGATGACTGTAATGGTTTTTATGTAAAAGAAAAATAGTGAAAATGTGTCAGAGTATTAAAAATGGTGAATTTGGATACAAAATTATTTTAAGGGTTTTAAAGTTTATTCAAATTAATAGCCATCATTTTTTCTTTCGTTTTCCTTTTTATCATGAAATGTGGTAAACATACGAAAGCATATAGGGACTTTGCATTTTTAACCAAACTTACCTTAAAATATTTTATGTTTGTTTTGGACTGTAATATAATTGAGCATGAATATGGTATAATCCACTGTTTATTCTCTAATTTTCCCCCTTCCACAAAATATGCTCCCTATCAGAAGGGAGTGTGATTTCTTTGTGTGTGTGTTTTAAACCTTGTAGCGTGTGATCCATGCGGTCATCAGAGGTGATGCTACCACCCTGTGCTGCATCATGTCATATCAAGTACTTGGTTTCCGTTGTGTTGCTTTCCCTTAGCGTTACACCTTCGCCATCTGTCTGCCTTCAGGCTTAGTACACTCCTTTATCGTGCATGAGTGTGCATGTTTCCTAGTTCAGGCATGTAACAGTTCTCACACATGTCCCCTGGGCAGTAAACAGGAGCTTCTCCAGGATTTGTCTTGGGTGACTTGTAGAATTATCAGGATTGGGAAATTAGTAACACTGGCCACCAACGTTTTAGCTTTATCTTTTGTTTTTCTAATGGGCTTTGCAGTTGTCTTTGTTTTCCTAGCTGGGATCTAACCCATGAGAGTGCCAAATATGTCTCTGTGGGAGCCTTTAAGATTATGTGTCTCACATCTCCTCGGACTTTCACCATTAGTTCTAGTATTCGGTTGTCTGCCTTAGTTTTTCTCCCACTGGACAAACAGCTCTCCTTCTTTCCTGGGCAACTCACTGGGTCAGGTAAACTCCAGGAATCTGAGCCCATGCACTCTAGACTGTGGGTCAGCTCTTGGTTGGGGAGCTCAGCTCCGCCCTATGTTCTTTTGACCTACTCCTGATAGTGTTGTAAGTACTTGGTGCTCCTTAACCAGCTATTCGAGTTGTGAATTGCTCTTTGCCTTCCTGAGGACTGAAATCATCTTGTTTTCTAAGGAGCTGTGCTTACCACCATGAAATGATGTTTAGCAATCAAGGTCTGGTCACTGGGTGCTCATGGAATTTGCTGCTAGTTTACAGTGCAAGGAGAGGCGCTCATAGTCTTAACTACAGCTCTACTTTGCAGGGCATGTTCTGGTCTCCCTGTTTCTTTTAATTTGATTTCCAACAGTAAGGATCTTCAGTTCTTTGCTTTCTTTTTTATCATAAGAGAAAAAAGTTACTTTTTCTCTTAGTATCACAGACGTTGATACTTCTCTTCATTTTTATTTTATGATCATATATGTATAAAAACAAAGAAATAAGGGTTCTTATACTTTTAATGAGGTTGGTAATTACATAACTAAATGTTTATGAGGCATATTTGCCTCTCTGCCACACTATCAGGAGTGTGTTTTCCCAGTATACCGCTATCACAGACATCTAGATTTGGGCTCCCTTACTCTGATTTTGTGGCTTGGAAATCTGTAGTATGCCATTTCTGAGCCTAGTTTCCTTGCCTGAAAGTAGTAATGTATAAGTAATTTTATTGCAGTCTATTAATTGTGTGTGCGTGTGTGTATCACCACTAATTACTAATTTGTTAGCATGACAGTCAGAAAATTATAACTTATATAAATATTAAAACACTTATTTGCATATGTAGACAAATAATTCATTAATAATTTGTTGGTATGTGGAATATATTGTTTGAGATTAAAGCACTTTTTTTCTTCATTTTTGTTGCAGTTTGTTTTTGTGTGGTATTGAGCATCAGACCCAGGGCTGGTATATGCTAGGCAAGTGCTCTACCATTAATCCACACCCTTATCCTGAAGCACTTTCAAGGATAAGAAATGGTGTATTTTATGCTAGTAAAACTTTGCCATAAATCCTTTTTAAACAAATGAGTGGTGTGAAAACATTTAAGACGCATATATAATATATATTTTATATAATACATCTAAAACATATAAATCCATAAATTAGGATTCATGCTTTGTATAACAGAGGCATGATGAATACATGTGTTATTTACTGGCAGAATGTGCTTGGTTAGCCTGTTTTTAGCTTCATACTTGCAACACGTAATGAAAACATTGGCTCTCCACAGCCCACCAAATATTTGTTTTGCTGCTACTTACTCATTACTGTAGACTAAATAATTTTTCTTGCCTTCAGCAGTATAAATATGGTTTTAGTCCAGACTTTGGTCACTTCAGGCTTAATTTTACATCTGTTCATGCAATGCCCCATGTGTGTCTCATAATAAAATTGTAAATATTTTATCTTCCATTGAAACAATGGATGAGTCATTGGGCTCAGGTATACAGAAATAATTCTAGAAGAAAAGGGTAATGGTATCTGCTGAAATGAAGTGGGGGGAGGGGAGGCTCCAGGCACAGATTGTAGAACTACACTCTTCTAAAGGGAAAAGCAGATCCTGAAACTCTTCAATGTTTAAAACAGGCTATCATGTATTCCTTTCATTACAAACTGGTGATAGCTGTGGTAAAATGTTCCTTCAGTATGGTGATACTGCTTGTTTAAAAAAAAAAAAAAAAGAAAAGGAAGAAAAAGACAGAGACAAAGGGGAAGGTGTAAAATTAATGAATAAAACAGCTGTCACCCCACATCATGTCTATGTATACCTCTTACTAAGGAAAAAATACTGTTTATAAAAATTTTGTTGTTGTTTTCATTTTAATATTATAAAGGAATTGATGTCAGAAATCCTAACAGAGAAAAGCATTGGTAATTAACATTTACAGAGTGGCAGGCTGCTGGTCATTATGATATGCCGTGAAGGACAGCATATTTCAAAGTTGAGAGTCTGTACGTAGGTCTGCCTCGATTACTTATCCTCCTGTACTAACCCTGTTACCACTTCTTGTCTTTCCTCTGCCCTCCGGAACCCTTCATCCTGTGTTTACTGATGGCCAGTTTCCTCTCCTAGTCCTAAACATCTGCTCAGCTCTCCATGGCTTTCTTTGGCATATAATTGTTCAGAACATGATCTGAGCTGCGTATGATCTAGACCGTCCCTGGGGAAGAGTAGAATTTCCTAACTCTAAACAACTGGAAGAAAACTACTGTTGCCGTTGCTACCAACTCACCTGAACCCATGCTGTACTGCACAGCTTGTGGTGCCACAGCTTGTGGTGCTGGGCCAGTTCTAGCAGTGTCTTACATCTGCCCATCACCTACTTGCAGATGGCATTGTAGCAGTTCTTTCTCTAATCAATCTCCTTTGAAATCTATCAGACCCCATGAACGCTTTCAAAAAACAAACAAACCTAAGTGGGTTTCATAGAAAACCAAAGTCCCTCCACGTGTCTAAGCACTCCAGGTATTTCTGCACCCTCGGCTCCTGCCTTACCGTTCTACCCTCATTTCCTTGTGCTTCTCTCCCACACTGTGCTCTAGGCTCAGCAGCCTCTCGGATCAGAATCGCAGGGAAGGCTCCTTTCCTTCCCTGCTCACAACATCAGCCCTAGACTCCCGTGCCCTTCTGGCCGGCCTCAGTTCCCCACGGCATTCTCCCTGAGTTACTATCTCTCACTCATGTTATGTGCATCACATGTTGTTCCTTCCCCCGGGAATTTTTTGTCTGTGTTCTTCATTGTTTTCTGCATGTCAATAACAATATCTTACCTTCTCTCAAAAAATTTTGGAAAGTAAGCTGCGTAAATGAGTATCGACCTAGAGTGACTCTGAGCAGTAGTGATGTGTCACTTAGAATTCGAACATTACCTAGTATTCCATTGCCAAAAAAAAAAAAAAATCAGAATTTGGTAGTGAAAGAGAAGATAGAAGAATTATTACTTAGGCAGTCCACCATACTTGAGAAAAATTTGATACATGTTTTTCTTTGTTCCCTCCCTTCATTTATCTATGACGAGAACCATGGGGAGATGGAACAACTGTGATCAGGGAAGTCTGTTAATGTTTTTCCCCCACAGTGTCACCCTGTGGCTGATAGGACATACGTTGCCCAAGAATATATACAACTATAAAGCAAAATCCTGTGCAATAATATTTTGTAAAATATGATATAATCCTTGTAAGTCAAGAAACTAGCCCTTTCCCCCAGAAAAAATGCCTATCCTATGTCTATAACTTGAAAAGAAATGGACTATATTGGGGATTTTAGTTTTTTTCTGTATTGTGAATTAAATTCTTGTATAATAA
>NW_004949109.1:4295353-4298780 GCF_000317375.1 Microtus ochrogaster | reverse complement strand
GGTCCTGAGTTCAATTCCCAGCAACCACATGGTGGCTCACAACCATCTGTAATGAGGTCTGGTGCCCTCTACTGGCCTGCAGACAGACACACAGACAGAACATTGTATACATAATAAATAAATATTTAGAAAAAAAATAACTGAGAGGTTAGTCTTACTTACTAGCAGTGTATACTTTTTGCACAATGAAATGGAGGCTGTGTTCCTTCATGGCCAGCTGCCTCCATATTTCACTCCCATCATCCCCTTCTCAGCCAGCAATTACTGCCTTCAACACCCATTCAGGTACAAGGTCCAGCCAAATATTCAAAATCAAATGTAATGAAGACTGTCAGTAAGATCATAAATTAACTGATTAATCTAAAAACACTGTGATTGTTACTTTTTTTTTTTTTGGTTAGCTTATAGAAGGGCAAGAGATATCTGTAAACTCTCTCACTGAGAAGTTATTCCTAGTGATTACAGCATGCTGGACTCCAGTACAGCCACTATGTCTGTCACTGATTATGATGTGAGTCACTGAATTCCCTGTTTGATGCTTCAGAATGCATTCTGGGTTTCTAAGTCTCCTGTCTCTGTCAGGGACCTGCTGATCATTACACAGATGCTTCATTCACAAAGCCTGTGGAGAACGGCGATGGCCCTCAGACTTAGTGTTCAGTGAAGAAAGCACAGTGGGCACCCTCTTGTGTGAACACGAAGTCGGACATTGAAAGAGATGAAAGGGATGGGCTTTTGCTCTGGGGCTGAACCAAGACATCTGTGTTGAGAAAGAGGTCCATTGAAACTGTTTCGCCTCGCCCTTAGTTTAGCTTGGTAAAACTGTCTCAGGTTTTACTTCTTTTCTGCAATTAGGCAAGCAATTTGATTTCCATCTGCTTTTTATATTTGCAGAGTAAGTTGAATGTGGTTTTTGATTGGCATAGTAAGTAGTCAGGCCTGTCACAGACTAGGACTTATTATTTTTGTGTTCAGTTTTTGTCTGATGTTGCTTAATCTGCCTGAAGCAAAAAGATCTTAAATCAACTAGAGCTCATCTCAGCTGCGGGTACACACTTTTAGGTGACCATTTAATTCCTCGAGACACGTGGTTCATGCGAGTATTTGAGTAACTTCTTGTACACATTGGCCATTTATTTGACATTCTTTGATTCTTCGTTTTTTAAAACTTAGAAACATTTCTTGTATCAGCAGCCTGTGATAGTCTGTTTTCCACCCTGGTTTCCACGTATCGTCTTACTGCTGCTTCCTAAAAAGGAAGCGTTCCCTCCAGCCAGCCTGTTCCACCTTGTTTCTCATCAGTAGGTTTGGCACCAGGCCAAGTTCTGTCAACACTATTCCATCAGATAAATAACTGTTGGTAACACAGAGGATGAGGTTGGTGCACTGCGCACCAACACCAACGAGCAGCCTTAACAGCATTCCCACTACGTCTGCTTAGCCTGCATTCATTGCTCGGCTGGAAGTCTAGTCTAATTTATCTGTACCTTGGTGCTGAGGGTAATTTTTGCCCTTACAAGTATGAGCATCTCTCTGATAACAGTTGAGTCATTTGAATAAAAATGCATTCTCTCCTGCTGTTTGTTAACGAAACTGTTAATTGGCTTTTGTTTGTGATCTTTAGATAACCATCATTTCAGTAAGCTATAAAGCCTAATCTGAACACAGCAGTTTATCTGCAATCTTATCTTCTGTGCTAGTTCACTGTTATTAATAGAACCAGCTCATCTTTACGATCAGAAAACGCTCCACATAGCTGAATCCCAGCTCACCAGTGATCTTCCAGAAAGCACAGAATACCCTCCGGCTCTCTTCTGTAGACAGAAATTTGGTGTTATATATAATGTCATCATTGTTGTTGAATTTAAGGATCTCCATTCTGAGCATTGAATCACCAAAGAATCGCCTCTGTTACATGATCAGTTTAGTTATGTCTAATCAGCAAAGCTTGAGTAAAAATTCTTCAATCTTTGAATCACCTGCTTTTGCTATGGTTCTCATCAGTTCTGCCAAGTACTCCTAGGTACTCAGTTTCCAGACAGATGCGTTATTTTAAGGACTTTTATTAACACAGTGTAGATTACAGGGTAGAAAAAGTTTGTTTCATTATAGGCAGTAATTCACTGGTGGAACATAAAAACAATAGTTTGTCTCAATCAGATTTTGTTGTTTTTATTGTTGTTGTTACTATTATTCAATGGGAAGGCATAGGCCAGAAAATGCTAGTGTATGTCATACAGGGTAAGGGTAAATACTGTTTGTGAATTTTCAAATTTTTTATTGTTAAACAGTATGAAGTTGATGTTTTTGTTGATAGAAAATACTTTGTAATTTTACAGCCTTAATCTTATTATGCTAGTTTTATATATAAATACTAAATGTATAAAAATGTATCTGCCACATGTGTCTAGTCAAAAGAATTCAGCTGCCACTGAGTTAGAATAAGTATGTAATAGCACTGTGGTCAGCCCAAAAAATTCCACAGTCATCACTGCACAGTGTTCATTCTTAGTGATCAGTGTTCTGAGTGCTGAGATTTGGTGTGCGTATGTACCAGAGGCATGCAGATCAGCAGGAGTGAGGTCGAAAAGTATCCACTGGGCTAGGTGGATGAATATGAGGTTAGCAACAGTCCAAAATACTTAATTCCATAGACAAAATAAGACATGTTAATCAAAAATTGTCAGTAAGTAGATAGTTCTCTTGAAATGGGTTCAGAAAATCATTTTCAACTTTAATTTGGTTATCAGTGAGATTTTGTTAGGGAAGACTTAAATATCTTACTTTCTAAGTCCATAGTTTTCCAAATGAATTAGATTTCTAAATTAGATTTAGACTGCAGAATTTTGGGATGTCCTGAGATATATAGATATATATGTTCTTTATATTTTTCATTGCACACTCTCCATATAAGTTCCTAGCCAGAGTCTTAGGTCCTACCATCACCATTTTAGCCACTGTGTCTGCTGGGCTATTTTAACAACCTGCTAACAGGCTGCCAACAGATTGCTGTTGCTAATCTCAGAACCTGCCAGCGCATTCTGTGTGTGGCTTTTGCTAAAAAACAAACATGATCATGTGTCAGTCCCTTTCATAAAGTTCTTTAATGGTGTCTCATTTCCTAGTGGGTGAAGCCCTTTGCACAGAACACGGGCCTTCTAGGGCCTGCAGTGTGACTGCCACGTGGATCTCATTGCTCACGCTGGGTCCTATGCTCCATACAGACTACATTCTTTAACACTCAAGCCTATCTCACCAATTGGCCTTTGCCCTCATAGCTCCCACTCTTGGAAAGCCCTCTGTATCTAATGAATGCCAGTGTTCAAGTGTTTGTTTAAGATCGCTGCTCTAAGATGCCTTTCCTGATGCCTCCTAATTGCCAGACTGCTGGCTTTCAATCTTTTCTGCATTTGTTTTTTTTTTTTTT
>NW_004949109.1:4287170-4295253 GCF_000317375.1 Microtus ochrogaster | reverse complement strand
CCCCCCACACACACACACTGAATTAACTCAAGCTCAGAAAGACAAATACCACATGTTCTCTCATATATAGTAGACTCTAACTTCTAATTTTTACGTGTGACCTTACTGTGGGTGTAGACGATGAAGTGAGACAGAGGGAAATCAGGTTTTAGGAAGAGTGTGAGGAGAGTGATAGAACATACGTCACAAGGTAATTCCACCAGATCACACCAGTACACTCTTAAAACCAAATAGCAAGTCTGTACTGCAGGCCATTGACTGCACGGGGAACCTGCCCAAATCATGCAGCCCTTCAGTCTCACCAAACCTGTTTTTTTTTTATGTTCAAAAAGCACATCCTCGCTTATACACTGGGTTAGCAGGAACACTTAGTGAGAAGTGAAATACAGAAGCCAAAAAGAAAAGTTAATGCATTTAGGATCTTTTCTGGATTCTGGAAATATGGGTCTTTAGTGGGTTAGGTCTTTGTTTTTTGGCAGGTATTGAGGCCTACATGCTGGATTCTAAGGCCAGTGCCTCCAACATGGCATCAGTTGTGCTAAGCCTGGAGGCCTGTTACAACATGTGACATGAAAGTGGAAAGGTTAACCAAAACAATGAAAGCATCATATATAAACATATTACTTTTTAACCTAACTAAAAATAAAACAAAAGAAAAAACTCTAAACCAGAATTAACCCTTTCTTTCCTAAGTAGCTTTGGTCAATTATTTTGTCACAAGACAGGAAAAGTGACCCACACACTGATGCTAACAGTTTAGATGCGTACAAATAGTCCCCATAATTACAATCAGACACAATAAAATATTCAGTGTTCTCTAGAGTAGCACAATTTACAGAATGAATCTGTGTGTGTGTGTGTGTGTGTGTGTGTGTGTGTGTGTGTGTGTGTGTGTTTACATACATATGGAGGGGGGGATTTATTGGAATGACTTACAGGCTGTGTCCAGCTAATCTAACAATGGCTGTCCATGAATGGGAAGTCCAAGAATCCAAGACCTGCCCAGTCTACAAGGGCGGATGTCTCAGCTGGTCTTCAGTGTATGCTGGAATCCCAGAGAAGTAGGCTTCGTGCCAGTGAAGGACTGAATGTGCCAGCACGGCAAGGGCAAGAGGCAAAGAACAAAAGCTTTCTTTTTCTATGCCCTTATATAGACTTCTAAAAGAAGGTATGGCCCAGATTAAAAGTCTGTCTTCCTGCCTCAAGATCATGAATAAAATCATGTGTCTTCCCACTTCAAGATGTGGACCAAGTGTGTGTCTTCCTACTTCGAAAGTCAGGATTAGAAGTAGATTCACCCACTTCAAAACAAGCAAAAAATCTCTCATAAGTATGCCCTCCATTTTTAGATTGTAGTTCATTCCAGATGTAGCCAAGTTGACCACCGATAATATCTATCACACCTGCATATACCACTAGTTCCATGAGATTACAGAGGAGCGGAAACACTGTCACTTAGAAATGTGGTAGTTCGGCAAGCTGTTGATGGTTTGTGTGTGACACCACAGCCATGTACATAAGACTTGGTGACTATGTTACTTGACTATGTATTTACCATATACATTGTTACTTTAGAATATTTTTTTCTACTTGTAAATTGATGGCAAAAGAGTATGTCATGATGTTCTCACAGCAGACCCATGTTTCATGCTTAGCGCTCTATTGATAGCATCTAGAGACCACCTCAGGACTAGGGAGATGGTTCAGTTAGTAAATGCTGCTCAGACATTAGGACCTAAGTTTGATCTCTGGCACCCTTGTCAAAGCCAGCATGTCTGTAACCCCATGCTGGAAGGCAGATCCTTGTAGCTCCGTAGTTAGTGTTCCAGTCAGTGAGCTCCAGCTTCAGACCCTGCCTACACACACACACACACACACACACACACACACACACACACACACACACACACACATATACAAAACCACATCACATGATTGATATGTACCTCCTAGACTAGTGTGAGTTCCATTTCTTGGCTTTTGGCTAAGACTAAGTGTAGCTTAGTGTAGTAGCTATGTGGTATGAACGCTTATGAAATTGTTCTATACACTTTCATACCCCAGTACAAAAGGGGAAGAAGACAAAAGACTGCTTTAACATGACACAAAGGACAACTTTAACAGTTACTTGCTTCAACACTTGAGATATCAAGTCATTAATCCTTGAGAAAAGCATTTTGTTGTTTAAGCAGTGAACCCACCATAGACCAAGTATCCTGAAGGCAGCCACTCCCTAAGTCAGACCTATTTCAAAAGAAGGAGCTTGAATTTCCTGACTTTTGGTCAGGGTGGAGTGGATCTATGTGTATGGGTCATCTTAATGTTGAAAACACCAAGTAACCACACCCTAGGTCAGGGTGTGTAGCCACACTCGTCAACAACCTTGAGCAAACTAAAACTCACTGACCTTTAGGCAAGGTGGAAATAGGTGGATTTGGGGCCTCCATGGTGTGGCATGTATCAAAGCACTTCTTTCCTTCTTAATAACCAAATATTATTATATACTTGTCTTATATTTTGAATATCTGGACATTGATAGGCAGGTGGGTTGTAAAATACATCTGAGATATTTCAAGTTTATGGATTGTATATATATTCGTATTCATGAGTTGTTGCTGGTGTTGTATACTATTTATGATGGTCAAAAAAGTATAAAAAATATAGTAGAAAGTAAGTAATATTTCAACATTTTCTTTCCATCTCTCAGTGGGTCATCTTCTGCACTAGAAGGCCCTTGCTTATATACAGTTCTAGGCTACTGGTTCCGGTGAGTAAATGTAGCTAAACAGACAGATAACTAGGATACAGCCTTCAAGCACATGCAGATGAGAGCAAGAGGGATACCATTTCTAGTAAGTGTGTGTCTGCAACACAGGGTAGAAAAGGTGTGAAATCTGGCATTTAATCATCTCTACTTCCTCCACCAGAATAATTTAAAGAACAGGGCAGAAAACCTCCTGGTTCTTGAGTACCTAGGAGAGACTGTTACATGACAGCGTGTTCCACAGTGTGATCTGTGGTGTCTTGCTGCTCTTTGACAGTGCGTACTAGGCACAGTGTTACCATGCCTTATCCCTAGACCTTGGACTCCCTTCAGATGATCCAAGCCAAGAATCAGCAGCCTTGCTTTCCTTTTTTCCACTCCTCTGGTTATTTCTGCACATCTTAGCTCAGCACCATTGAAGACTTCAGGAGACATGAGTCAACTATAGGAAAACAACGTCAAAAAGAAATCTTTTATGTTATGCCCACTACAAAACTCACTGAAATCCCTCATACTTTACTCCATGTTCCACTAAGTTGCCATGTGAGGCATCTATAGAAGAATAATCGTGTTTATTTTCACTCACTTGGGTGTGGTTGAAGGGAAAATAATTTCAGAATACTCTGCTTTTGCCAAAGATTTTGCTAGTCTGTGGCATGGATTTCATGAGGGTGCTGGGTGAGGACTGGGAAAGAATAGAATAAACTTAGCTACTCAGAAATAGTTCTCAAGGTTGCCTTACGGATTTTTCTGTCATTCACACTGTTATTAATCTGTGTGACTTAATGTATTAACTACATGCCATGAAGACAGTATTAATTAGTAGTATTTTCTCATCTGAAAATGGAGACAAAACATTTGCAGAACAAACCTGGAACCTTGAGAGGCTGCTAACCCCAAATATTCAATCCTATCCACTCATTTTGTTCTTTTTGTTTAGTGACTAAGCCAAATATTTTTTTAATTAATCAGTGAAAATGTGACTCTAATTATGTTCTAATCCAAAATAAAAGAGTAAGTGTGTCATTTATAAAGATGCATGAATCACCCAAGGCCCATGGTAGGTCCCCTGGCAGGTGGCCTGAGCCCTCAGTGGGAGTAGACAGATATGCCCTGTAGAGAAAGCTGGGGTGTAAGAGTTTATTTAGTGGGTTATGGAATGGGAAGGGAGAAGGGGAAGGGGAGAAGAGAGAGAGGCAGAAACTGCCTCTCCAGGAGAAGGGATGAGGGAGCTCTGCTTGCCTTGGCAGAAGAGGGAGGTTGGGAGTAGACAGGGCTTGTCTCTTAAAGGTACAGGGTACCCAGGTTACAGACCAGGCCAGCAGATTACATTCCCATCTTTTTCTTATAATAAAAGGCAGGGAATTAGGCATTATAGGTTGAAGGAATTGGATTGGCGGATTCTCAAGACTGCTTCCTGCTTATTAGTGGGCGTCAAAGTTTTTCATGTGCTAGGGGCTCAGAAAGCTGGCTGCTGGTCACATCCTGGTGTAGCTGGACACTTTACTCCTATCCATGATTCATAGTGTGGAACTGTCCAGGGTCTCTTGGACTTGGCAAGGTGTTGGAAGAGCAGAGGACCAAGTTAAGTTGAGGAAGAAAAAAAAATTTCAGGACCCAGGGAATTGAGAGGATGCATCTGACCTGTTTAAGGTGCATCCTTTAATTCGGCTCCCTGGAACTCACAAGAATTTTTGAGTTTGTGAAAATATAAGTTTTAGACATTTATTGTGTAAACAGCAGCATATTTATGTCAGAATGACTGTGACAGGTGTTTTTGTACAAGGAAAAGTATCTTTAAGACTATGAAAGACAACATGAGAGAGAAATTTGATAACTTGTATTTATCCTCATACCTTTATAACTTGCAGGTATGCATTTTAGTAACTTGCATTTATATATCTTAATACTATAAAAGACAGCATGAGAGAGAAATTTGGGGTAATGGACCAGGCCAGCAGATTACAGTGAGAAATATTTCACTTCGCCAAGAAAGAGTGTAAGATTGCTTTAATGGCAATTCTGTTTACAGAACTTACCAGACAAACCCAAATAATCCTCCACATTAAAGTATTAATTCATGCTCTTTCAAAACAAGCCGTTTTAATTTTTTCCTTTTACCTAGAAAGTATGTTTTGTAATACTTTAATTCGGAGACTTTAATTTGACAAGCCACCTTGATGAGCAATATATTTCTATTACATCTTTTTTAATGAACATGTGTTGACTATATATAATAGGTTTCCTTATGACATTTTATACACACCCAATATCTTTTATCATAGTCACTCATTACCCTCTCCTGCTCCCCCTCTGTTCCTGCTAATCCTCTTCTTCATCCCACCTAGTCCCTTTCAATTATTTATTTATTTTGAATGAGTTTCATTATGAATGCTCACAGGTCCTAGGTGAGGAATTATTTATAGGACCATGGTCTTATTATCAGTGACTACACTATTGGAAATGCCTCTCCTTCCCTAGTAACCATTAAGTATATACTCAGGGATGGGTGAGGTGAGGTCTCGTGAGCGCCTCCCCCAGTTTCTATTATGGACCTCTAGGTCCTGAGAAGGGGATACCTTGGAGACCTTTCTTACCCTTTTTCCTCCTTCCCTCATGACAGACCCAATCTTGCACAGAGATTGTGCCTGTAGTCTTCAATGTTGTGGCATCAGGGCTGAAATGCCGTATTTCATAGGACAGAGGTGTCACACTCTCAGACAGCATTCTGCAGCACTCCACTCTTTCCTTGACTCCTTACTTTCTTTTCACCCTGTCTTCTGTGAAATTCCTGAGCCTTGGAAATCCCTTTGGTAGCTAAACATATCAACAGTCACTTTTCTTAGCACTTTGACCAGTTATGGGTCTTTGTAGTTACCGCTGCCCACTGTGAAAAGGAGCACTAATCTGTAGGCATAAATGTAATTATTTAGGTGGCAATTTGATGGTCACACCTTGCCCACTTAGCAAAGCAGCAGCAGCACTAGACCTACAGACTCCCCAACCACAGGCTTTTGACCAAGTGCAAGATGTGGATTTCCTCCTGTGAAGTAGACGTCAAATCTGGTCAAAGAGTGACTGCTTATGCTCCTTTGTGACATGGTGCTCTTGCAGCAGTGGCACTTCAGCTGAGTAGGACTTTGGATGACAATTTTCCCTCAGAAGTATGCATAGAACCTTCTGACACTCTGAAAAACTAACCAATAAGGAAGAGGTTTCTATCTCAGCCCCAGCTTGATTTCATGTCCTATAACCAAAGCATAAAGTGTCTTCAGCAGTAGAATTCTGCCATCTACTTTTGACAGAAAACCAACGCCAAGACAAATACTTATATTACTTGTATTGTTTGTGGGTGGTGGTGACACGGTCAGAGGCCTCCCTAACAAATCTTATAGGGAAGTAGCCTATCCGGTGCTGGAACTTTCACTTAGCATTTCTGGGAACAATGTTACTCGTCTATGTAGGTTACTTTCATTTAAACTTCAGGAAGTTTGATTGGTAAGGGAAGGGGCTTTTGTTTATTTTCATCAGCTCTCCCATTATCAGGACTCTTTTTAATATTTGTAATAGTTCCTTAGTTTTGGTTGATCCTTTCATGGCCCGCAGTCTAGCTTTTAAAACTTCCTAGGAAATGCTTGGAGACAATGAATAACCCTAAAAGGGCTTGGTTAGCACAGCTCCCAGGTTCAGGAGCAGGGAAGCATCAGCGTAGGCCACCTCTCCATTCTGCCCTTCCCCTTCTCCTCTTTACTTCCCCTAGATGGAGTCTCACATTTTCATCAAACTGACCTCAAACTGCTGGGCTCAGGCCGTCCTGAGCTCGGTCTACAGACCCCCCACTACTGTACCGAGTTCCACTTCTCTTGCAATCTGTCTTCCTAGGATGCATTTCCATTAAACGGTCACTTGCCTTTTTTTTATAATATTTACTGATCTGCTCAGATAGACTCTATCCAGTGCTGGATAACTGAGGCACTCTGGATCGTAAACATAAGCTAATGAAAAAGAAACAGCCTTTCCCTTAGGAAACTCACCTGTGGTGGCCTCGGAGTGATGGACACCCAGGCATCATACACTTCTCCAGCTTTCAGCCTTTACTGAATGGATAGGTTTCCAAGTGGAACACTGTGGCCCTTGCAGTGCACCCGATTCCCGGTTGTAATTCAGTGAGTCGTACCTCAAGCTCTCACTCAGGCACTGTCTATGAAAACGCTCACTATAAACAGAAAATGGGAATGGTGAAGCCTGTTCTACCAGCCGGGGTTCCAGCAAGAACGCTTGGTATATGAAGCAAGTTCAGAATTATAGGAAAACCTCATGGTAGGCTGTTCTACATCTGAGAATCCACATGTATAGAAATATAAATTCAATTTGATCATTTCACAAAGGAATTTTTAACATTTCTCCCCCTTAGACTTTTATTGGTGCCTTAAAAATAAAATTGAATATACAGAAATATATTTTATTCTAACATGTATGTACTGAAATGAAAAATTGTATCTACTTTCTGCTTCTTCAAGTGAGTTTTAATTATTTGAAAGGAGTTATGACTATAAAAATTGCTTATAGCTGTAAAATACAGTGTCTATTACTCACTGCCAAATAATAATACCTCATATTTATATAACACGAACACTGTGCAGAGTCCTGCCACAGCCTTCATTACATTACAGTTCGTTCTTACCCATCCTGAGAAGCAATCTAACCAAGGAGGGTTTCCACTTTGCAAATGAAGAGTCCAAACCATTAAAGATCTTTAGTGCCTACCCTAGCTTGCTAGTGCACTTCAGAAGTCAGACTTTTACCAAGAGCTTGTTCTACTATAAAACTGCAAGAGCACAGTTTCCTTTAGAATAAATGAGCCATGGACAACAGGACCTATTGCTGGGTGCTCAGCTCAGTAGACTGAGTGCTTACCTGCAGTACACAGCATCAACCCAAGCTAAGCAGAGTGAGCCCTGCTCCACCCACCCTCCAAACCCAGCTTCCAGAAGGACATTTGGACACAGTCACTTATCAGAGGTGGCAGCAGTTTGGTGACTTTTCCCTCCATCTCACAATTTAATTTGTTAGGGCTCTCACTAACCATGGAGACTAGGGAAGACCAGTGCATGTGAACTGAGTTCATAGGGAGGAGACACTGTCCAAGCAGGTAACTTATTCAGAGACAGTAAAGCGGAGCCAGAAGCAGCTGTGGTTTCTCTTTTAGACTATAGTATTCTGAAAACGCTGGAGAAAAATAGCTTTACCTAATGTAGGAGAAAATTCCAGTGTTTGGAAGCTCTCTCTCTCTCTCTCTCTCTCTCTCTCTCTCTCTCT
>NW_004949109.1:4277180-4287070 GCF_000317375.1 Microtus ochrogaster | reverse complement strand
TCCCTGTCTTCCTCCCCTTGTCATCCCCCTCCTTTTTTCTGGACTCTCTTAAGACTAAACTACTGATGAAAAGAATTGTGGGTAAGAAACTTGGAACTGTAGTCCCATCGACTACCTTAAGCTAGAGCTATAATTTTTAAAATATCCCTTTAAATCATTTTGGGGTTTTACAAAAGACTCCACACATTTCAGAATGGCTTCTTGAAGTATTGGCCCAGACTACATGACCGCCTGCCTTTCAGCAAGTCTCGGTTCCTTGACTTAGCGCTTTCGTGATCACATTTTTGCTTCATTTTCTCTTCCACATCTTATTCACTCATTCTTTGTTTTCAAAGAATGACTCCCCCCCTCCTTCTTGTGTGCATCTTGCACTGAGTCATCCTAACCCGTGGCTCTGTTGCCCCTTGCATCTGCTGTGGCTAAATTTTACTTCTCCTTCGAGGCCCATTTTGCTCCCTCATTCTCTGTCTTTCCCTCTCACTCAGCTACAAGAATTTCCCAAAGGCTTCCTCAAAACCTCTTGTGTCGCTTGTCCCAGCCCAACTGGTAGAGTATGTCCAGTGTACAGACATTTCCTGTCAGGAGCTAGCACTGTTTCCTTCTTCCCTGCACCACCAGAACTAATAGAAAATCAGTGGCTTTGAAGTTTGAAAGCCCTGATTTCAAACCTTCGTCTTGCATCTATTGGCCCTCCAACCTAAGGCAGGAGGCTGAACCTCTCCGCACCTCTGCTTCCCCGGACACAGTCAGGATAAGAATGCCCTTCTGTTGCAGCATAGAATGAAGTAGGAGAGCACAGGCAGTCTTCTTAGAACTGTGTCTCTGTCACACCAGGTCCCCATCCAGTGTGGATGGTAGTTGCTGTATTTTAAAGCTCACTTTATTGCTTCAGTTTCTCCAGTCACATAGAAGTAATGAAAGCCCAGGCATACCCACTGCAAGGATTTTGACAGACTGACGTAAACCTTGCAGCTATGTGGAGAGTGTTGTCTCTTGCATTAATAGAAACAGTAGAGCTTTCCTTTAAGGACACTAAAACCATACATATTCTGCAGTGTTTTAATATTCTGGGATAAGACCGTAGCTGGAGGCTACTCTAATTAGCGATTCCAGAGTTCAGAGGGCCTTTTTTTTCTTTTTTCTTTTTTTGGTTTTTCAAGACAGGGTTTCTCTGTGTAACTTTGGAGACTGTTGTCCTGGAACTCACTCTGTAGTCCAGGCTGACCTCGAACTCACAGAGATCCACCTGCCTCTGCCGCCCCTGTACTGGGATTAAAGGCGTGTGCCACCACCAGTTAGTTAGTGATTCCTTTTAGTCCTTCTAGTTGGCTTCAGAAATCTTTTTTCTGAAGCAACAGACTATAGCTGATAAGTAGAAAGCTGAATCCTCTCATGGAAAAGCTCAGTAATTCTCAGCCTTGCTAGTCAATTGTATGTTACAGTTCTTTCTTAGAATCGTTAAGAATGGAGAAGGATGGGAAAGGGCTACTTATCTGGTGGAGTAAATCCAATTTAACAGCTTTGTTCAGAATCCATCCTTACTGATTCAAGATTTCTCTACAGTTCTAGGGAACTCAAGGCCTTGTGCAGTCAGGGAATCTATCATTAAACTATATTCCTAACCCTTTACTTTTTCTCCCTGACAGGGCTGAACTTGAGCTACTTCATTTCCTGGCTGAGTCTCCCAATTGTTGGGATTATAAGCATTCACAACTTCACCCTTCTTTCCCTATTTTTTTAATACAGTAATATGACCAAAATCCATTTAAATAGATTTTAGTATGGTATTTTATGGTAGCCTCAATTAAGTGCTCTTATGATTATAAATTGTTACCAAAATAGCTCTTACTTGAATTATAAACCCAACAAAGTAATATGATCCCAGCATGGAGGAGCAGAGATAGGCTGATCGCAAGAGCTGGGTCAGTGAACAATATAATATGTTTAGTCAGACCTTGTCTCGAAAATAAGGTAGGACAAAAAGATGTTTTGTGGCTAAAAGTGCTTGCTGCCAAACCAAAGACCTTGACATTCTTGTGGAGAACAAAACCAAGTCCTGCAAACTGCTCACTGTGCACCGTGGCACGTGCACTCTCTCTCACACAGAAAATAAATGCATGTGATAAAAACAGTTCAATAACTTGCTTTCTGGAGTTCCCAGTTTAGCACATTAGCTTCTTTAAGACTCATTTTCTCCATCTGTAAAATAAGCAGATGCCTAAGGACTTTGAGCATTCATGTTTCATGTTGTGATTCTGGAGTCAGTTCTCTGACCCATAATTTAAAAAGTCAAGATGAGGCTTTGACTATGATGCAAATGTGCAGAAGTCCTAGATCTGATTCTATAAATGCCTAATGGAAAATACAGCTGGAGGTCAGTGAGCAGTTTTATACTTTATAGTCCAAGTGGAATCCAGTCTGAGAATCTGCATATTTTAGCTCTGTTGTTCTCGGAAACTTGTTACCTGCACACTTCTCAAATTAGCTGATAGAAAAGCACAAAGGCAATCATTCTGTGTTATTTAGGAATTATTGTTTGATTGAGGGAGATGTTATGGTGCAAGCAAGAAACCTGGATCTGGAAAATTCCCAGGAATCTACCAGGTTGACTCCAGCTAAGACCCTAAGCAATAGAGGAGAGGGTGCCTCAACTGGCCTTGCCCTGTAGTCAGACCAATGAATATCTTAAATATCACCATAGAACCTTCATCCAGCAACTGATGGAAACAGAGGCAGAGACCTGCATCAGAGCACTGGACTGAGCTCTCAAACTCCAGTTAAAGATAGGGAAGAGTGAGAATATGAGCAAAGAGGTCAAGACCATGATGGGTACCCCACTGAAACAGTTTACCTGAGCTAATGGGAGTTCACCAACTCCAGCCAGACAGGGGGAAAAAAAAAACAGCATAGGTCCCTATAGCTGGGCAGACTCTGGGGCCACTGGCGGTGGCACCAGGATTTACCCCTACTGCTTATACTGGCTTTTTGGGAACCTATTCTCTTTGGGTGGATACTTTGCTCAGCCTAGATATAGTAGGGAGGGCCTTAGACATTCCCCAAAGCAATGTGCCTTACCTTCTCTGAGGAGTAGATGGGGGATAGGTGGAGGAGATGGAAAGAAGGGAGGAAGTGGGAACTGGGATTGGTATGTAAAATGAAAAAAAAAAGATAGTTTGTTTTCTCTATTTTTTTTAAAAGCCCCTAAATACTATGAAGCAGTGAGGCTAAGTATAGAGGGGGGAAATAGCATTTCTAAATAAGATGGGCTTAAACTTGTTTAATATCAGTATTGAGATAGTTCAGTGTTCAGATATATTTCAAGTAACCCCTAAATTCTTCAACCACTTTGACTGAATTTCATGAAACTGCAGGGGCTTATTGACCACCAGATGGAGCCAGTATTGTTTCATTGTAGCATGAAAATACCCAACCTCTGTATACAATGAAATTGACAAAATAAGTTTCAGTCATAGTTAAGTCAACTTTCTGTCTAGTTTTTGTGAATGTGTGTATATACAGAAGACACTACTTATTAAATTATTTTTATTATTATAATCCTAACATGTATCTTTTAGACAAGGTAAGGATTTATATTCCGGTCACATAATAAATATTATTTGTCATAATTATGAAAAATGACAGTAAATAATGTACTGCATTGTGTAGTCATCTAGATATCACAGGTACTTTCTATCATTTCCATAATAGGTTTTCAAAAGAAAGAAAGAACAGTCGTTATGGCTGGGATGGGAGAAATATGTCTCTTATCCCCAGCAGCTTCTTAAGGAAAAAGGTAAAGATGATGAATCTTACAACTCCTGCAGAGATTCTACCCAGAGCACTTGGTGTCTGTGGGCTTTCATCACTGATAACTGCTTCAAGTTCCCCATCAATTTAACAATGGTATTAAATCCCATATTTCTTTACAGCTGAATTTAATTAGACCACTACCTATTGAAAAAGTCTGTATTTTTTTTTTCTTTTTCGAGACAGGGTTTCTCTGTGGTTTTGGAGCCTGTCCTGGAACTAGCTCTTGTAGACCAGAACTACTTGTGGTCTTGAACTCACAGAGATCCATCTACCTCTGCCTCCCGAGTGCTGGGATTAAAGGCATGCGCCACCACCGCCCGGCTAGTCTGTATATTTTGGAGCCCTAGGACCTTTAACAACCCTCAGAGACCTATCCCATCGAGTAAAACTAAGGAATTCTGTAGGCATTGTTATAATTCAGTACCTTAAAATGATTCTCTGTCCCTTTCGCTACCCTTCATTGAGCACCTAATACAGCACAAGGCCTCTGCAAGGCCAGGAACAGGCTGTGCTTCAGACGGAAGCAGTCACCATACAGTCCCTTTGGAGTGGTGGGGTCTGATGCATGGTTGAGGGAAGGGGAGCTGTGATGGGGGAGTTGAGGAAAGGCATAAGGAATTGTTTGGAGGCAGAAATCACTGTTTTGTACTCTTTCCTTGTCCGTTGAGCCGTATATTTGAAACTAGAGGGGAATACAGGACCTCTTTTTTAATTAATTTGTCTTTATTTTATGTGCATTGGTATTTTGCCTGCATGTTTGTCTGGGAGTGTTGGATTTCCCTAAACTGAAGTTACAGACAGTTGTGAGTTGTCATATGGATGCTGGGAATTGAACCCGGGTCCTCTGGAAGAGCAATCAGTTCTCTTAACCACTGAACCATCTCTCCAGTCCCACGGGGCCTCTTTTCTGTATTCAATTTTATTTACTAGAATATGGTTGTATTACCTGATGCCTTTGCATGTTCAATTATAACTCCTTTTTGATTGTCTGTCTCTCTCCCTCACTTTGTCTCTCACACATACATACACACAAGCAACTAAACTAATTAAGATTATATTGTTTTAGAGCATGGGATTACACTCCACCCCCAGTTTAGTATCTATGAGAACTTGATTAAATCTTCTGGTACCTTATACCAATCAGCAAAATGGAATTAATAGCATGCCTTTCTTGATGGTAAGGATTAAGAACATAATTCACTTATAGTATTTGGCATATAGTGAGTCTTTACTTTAAATGTTTACTGTTGTGTTAGTTATTTTCAAGGGTGGCACACTTTTCCTGGATTTAAGTTCTAGTAAATTAAAATCTTGATGAAAAAATATTTTGTCATTTGTAGACTGATGATAAACATAGCTGCACATAGGTAGCAGTCTATCCCTTTGGTCATTCAAATTTATTTACTGCTATTATGTCATCACCTTCATTTACATAAAAGGTTTTACTTATTTTGGAAATTTCACAAAATACTTTTTTGAGGTGATGGATGCAGTGCCACTTAAGACCATTTATAAGCAGGCTTCTGGCCAGGCAGTGGTGGCGAATGCCTTTAATCCCAGCACTCGGGAGACACAAGGCCAGCCTAGTCTACAGAGC
Source organism: Microtus ochrogaster (assembly GCF_000317375.1). Lineage (NCBI taxonomy): Eukaryota > Metazoa > Chordata > Mammalia > Rodentia > Cricetidae > Microtus > Microtus ochrogaster. Next base: position 4,281,663 of record NW_004949109.1, on the reverse strand, counting down.
AAGTTCCAGGACAGGCCCCAAAGCGACAGAGATATCCTGTCTTGGAAAACAAAAAGTAAAAAAAAAAAAAAAAAAAAAAAAAAAAAAAAAAAAACAAAAACAAAAAGAAAACAAAATGGGCTTCTGGCATATAGAAGCCACTAAATACATGTTTGGTGATGGTTGGTTGGTTGGCTGGTTGCATGCTTGCTGAACTACTTGCTTGATGCATGCTCACTTGCTTGATGCTTGCTTGGTTTAATGAATGCATAAGCTTGGCCAGAGCTGCTAGCTTCTTGAGTCTCAGAGCTATAGAAGGCACAAACTCTACCTGTAGAATGAAGTCTGTGCGTAGATATCATCAGTGCATTTGCTAGGTAGACGAGAAATCCAAATGGAACAAAGATTAAAGTTACTGACTAGTTTGTAGAGGAAGGATTATGACAGGCAGAAACAAAGGTATTTGTACTGTTATTATAGTTGGATTCTAAGTTGTAGCTGCGGCCTCACATGGAGCACTAGGTAAATAACTTTACTTACTAGGGTGTGGTCCTAGTGTTGCTGGATGCTCACCTCCCCAAGCCCCTTCAATATCTGACTTGACTCTGTCTCAGAGATCACTAATAGTTTTACATTTTTTATTCTAATGCTATAACAAGAAATATTTATACTTTCTAGAATAATGGTATTCTACATATGCATTCAGTTTTGATGCTTGCATTATAGTAAGTAGCTTGATTTCTTACTCTTTTACCCTTCACATTCCTTTCAAACATCTCTTTGAGCATTAGGCAATTGAATGTTCTGAACTTTTAGTTTTAATTTAAAACCTCAAGGATACTGTAGGTCTCTTATTTCATAGACCTGGACTCTGCCTGTCATCACTAGATCTTATTGTGACATCCTATATTGATGGTGGTTCTTTTCTTTTTCTCATTTGTAAAATGAGTTTTTGGACACTTCCTTCATTGCTACCAAAAGTACCTCAACTTGGTGGCTACCATGCAGCAGGTCTTTTACAAATGTTCTCTCTTTCTACCCTAAATACTGGTTTATAAGTAGCCATACTGTATTACTGAATCATGATCCAATATAATAACTTAATAAAATATAGACCACTCTAGAAACTAAATGTTTTTTAATTTCTTAAGTATTTTATTCTCCAGTTTTGTATTATTAGAAACATCCAATTGCTTATTCAATTTTTGTTTGCTCAGGGTACTCAAACATGTAGGAAGCAAATGCACTGCTTCTGTTCTGGCAGCTGTCACACACTCCATTCTCCTACACAAATATGGAAGTGCTGGATACAGTATGGCCCAACTCCATTTAGGCAGTGCTTATGAGGAAAGCTGGGGAAGGGAGAGAAAGAAAGAAGGGGGAGGTTTTGGTACCAGGAACAGACGGAAGTAGACCCAGAATGTCAAGTGAGTCAGCTGCTGCTAGACACTGGGGGTGCTGGACCCTGATAGTTAATTCTAGTAGCTCGAAGTTGAAGCTTTAATCTCATAGTTGAACAGAATATGCAGTCTTGGGTTAGACAGATCCAGAAAAAGTGTCCACCTTGCCAGGGAGATCACCAAAAACTAGCTTGGTTCTTTTTCATAACTATGAAGGGGAGGAAAAAGAAAGTTTCTCACTAAAAACAAAAAAAAACTAAAATAAGACTCTAAGCCTCCAGTAGACATGATTATAAAGTCTGACCACCTATGTGGTATAGTAATGTTAAGTCAAAATGTCAAAAGATAGCCGTGAGCCAATAGAATATCTTTATTATCTTGGAGAAACATATGCAAAGGAACTTTTACACAATAATGTGCCAAAAATTTCCTATGGAGTATGATGAAAGTACATACATGACTGAAATAAACTCATCTTAGAAACAGAGAAATTACCTCTGTAGGTAGAGCCGGAAGGCATAGCTAAAGGACCTGAGAGTCTGTTTTAATAGCTTGAGAGGTTGTTTAAGAATATACAATTATTTTAAAAAATAAATGAATTTGAAAAAGAGCCAAATAAAACTTCTATAAATTAATAAAAAATATAGCTATTTAAGTCAGTATCTAAGTAGGTGATTCAAATACCGATTAGATATAACTAAACAGAGAATTGATGAGTTGGAATTCAGAACTAAGAAAATTAATCTGTTTACTAATGAGAACTGAAAACATGGAAAATAAATGTTCCATGACTCTATGAGTATCCATAGTATATCATCTTTGTATGAATATGGACACAACACACACACTGTTACAAAGTGAATGAGTTGACAGCATTTGTATAAAGATTCCTTTACCTTTAGCTGAGCTTTTAAAAGTGTTTGAGCTATAGTTTCCAGTCAGTCAGATGGAACCTGACTGGGCTCAATCCTGGTGTCCCGGACCTACGTACTGAAGCATCTGCAGTCCCTGCAGCAATCTCAAGCCCTTTATCTTCCTGACTAGAAATGAAAGCAGAAGGAAAAGACACCCTTAAGACAAGCGATGTTAAGATTAATTGATTTAGTTAATTAATTAATTATTTTTAAAATTACCTCACTTCAGTAAACAAAGAACTAGAATAGCCAGAGAGTATATCTTGAAGGCAATATGCCTACCTAGACTTGTCTGATGCTGATGATTTAGAATTACTAATTTGTAGAAAATAAAATGGCATATGATGAATTTGATTAGGTCTTTATATTTGGTCTAGTCTGTTTCCCACATAAAAAAAATAGTGGCCAGCTTATTTTAATTCCTTTTTTTAAAGAATTTATTTTATTTTATATGTGTGAGTGTTTGCCTGTGTGCAGTGCCTACTATCTGTGGAGGCCAGAAGGCAGGATCGAATCATCTGGAACTGGAATAAGGATGGTTGTAAGCAGCTGTGTTGGTGCTGGGAATCTAGCCTGGGTCTTCTGGAAGAACAAACAGCAAATGTTCTCCAATGCTGAACCATCTCTCCTGCCCAGTTATATTAATTCTTGACCCAAAGCTGACTTTCATCTTTAAACCTTTTTTTGCCATTGGAAAACAGGTCAAATAAGTTATGTAACAAATTTTTTCTGCCTTTAATTTCTATGAACATATTCAACAAAATCTTGTCATTATTTCCTGTGCTTGTAAGAGATGGAATTTATCAGCAAATTTATATTTCTGAGAAGACACTCATTTACTGTGAAACAGTTGTAAATATTAATTTTGGCAGGAAAATTGCTTTTATAAGAATTAAAGATTTTAAATACTACTTTGGGGGATATGTAGGTAATTTTTCAGCTGTGACTGAAATGATTTTGTTTACGGACTTTAGTTTAGAAAATCTTTTAAATGTTTAAAAGGAAATACCATTTCCATAAAATATAATCTTTCTCAGTATATCTCAGAAAATAACATTTAATAGTATATTGTATTTTAATTACTTGGAGGGAAGTCAAAACAGCTAATGTAGGAGGAAGCCAGGGAAATCCTACATCAAGCTAATCCTTTTCTGTAGAGATTGTTCAGTAGTTAAGATCACTGGCTGCTCTTGCAGAGGACCTATGATCGAGTTCTAGCACACCCACATGACTGCTCAAACTGTCTGTAAAACTAGTTCCAGGGAATCCAATGGACTCGTCTGGCCTCTGGGAGTGTGAGGCATGCAGTGGAGGCTTACTGCAGACATACAAACAAAGCAGCACTAAGTTGCCCTTCAGAAGGACTTTAAGCACATCTGTCTTTATTTTGTAGTTGTGTGAGAAAATTATCACAAGAGAAAATCAGACTAAGCCAAAGTGCAACATGTGTCACTGCTAAAATTGTTCTAGAAATAAGCAGATTAGCGAGGCCACCCTTAAAACACCCTGCGGGGCCCACTGCCTGACTTGCCCTAACCCCAAACTCGGAATTCATCTGTGTTCTCAGTTCCTACTAGTCTACTGTAAATAGAAAGCAATGGGATATTTTCTTACTTCTATTGAGATTATTCAGCATATCATTATTAAAAACACTAATTAAATTAGAGTAAATGACCAAATAAACACAGTTAAGCACTAAGAACCTCCAAAATGCATTCAGATAGTCAAGCCCAAAGTAGTTAGTTATAGCTGAAGAATGTAGCTTCTGTTCTACCAAAGAATCTGTGGGTCCTTCTAGAACATTCTTAAGGGATGGGGAGCATTTACAGCTGTGTTAGGTTATAGCCTGTGGTTTACCTATTTAACCCCAAGGTCCCAAGCATTCACATTCTTAGTTCTCATTACAAAAGCCAGTAAATTATATTAAAAGTCAAAGTGCTTTTACTTGTGACTAGAGAGTTAAAAGTCTAGTTTTTACAGTTTCCCTCTTCGGAAGCCAAAAGCTGTAGTCAAGATAAGATTACAGTCCAGGACTGTGTTGAATCCTGGTTGCTTTAGCGATTGGGGGAGAGGTGGTAGTCTAGAGTCCTTCATAGTTTCAGTGTGTCGTTGAAAACTGTTGAACTGGAGCGAGCCTTCCTGAGAATGGATGTAGTTACAGTGGATAAGTGCAAGAAATGCTAGAGACCA